>NC_053434.1:39648323-39948323 GCF_007990345.1 Gossypium hirsutum | reverse complement strand
GGGATTCCAAAAATGTAAAGAACTTGAAAAACGGTGTTAGAACGGACTTACTATTGAGCTTGGAAAGCTTGAAAACCCTAGCCATGGCTTCCTCCATGCTAATTTCGGCCTCCATGAAAAAGATGAGTCAATTTTGGCTTTATTTTCCCTTTTTATTTCTTTTAATTACCAAATGACCAAAATGCCCTTCCTTACTAAACTTTCAAAAATTCCATCCATGTCCAATTTTTTTCCATCACTTAGAAATTGGTCAATTTTATATTTAAGACCTTCTAATTAATATTTCAAAGCAATTTCATACTAGAAACTTCTAGAATGCAAGTTTTGCAACTTATTCAATTTAGTCCCTAACTTCAAATTGAGCACTTTATGCATAGAATTTCTTCACGAAATTTTCACACAATCATGAAATCATATCATAGACCTCAAAATAATCATAAAATAATTATTTCTATCTCAGATTTTGTGGTCTCGAAACCTCTATTCCAACTAGACCCAATTTTGGGCTATTACAACTACGCACTTGAATCGTTAGTTGAATTGTACATTGCTGAGATTGTGAGATTGCACGGAGTACCTATGTATATTATTTCAGATAGAGATCTGAGGTTTACTTTGCGATTTTGGAAGAAGCTGTAAGAAGCTTTGGGTATGAAGCTGAACTTTAGTACCGCATTTCATCCACAAACTGACGGTCTATATGAAAGGAAGATTTAGGTACTCAAAGATATGCTCCGATGTTGTGTTCTAGAATTCGAGGGCAGTTGGGAAAAATATATTCCATTGGTCAAATTTTCCTATAAGAACAGTTTTCAGTTGAGTATAAAGATGGTACCTTATGAGGCATTGTATGGCCGCAAGTGCCAACACCCTTGTATTAGACCGAGCTTAGTGAGAAACAAATTCACGGGGTTGACTTGGTTAGGGAAGCCAAAGAAAAAGTAAAGGTAATCAGTGATTGCTTGGAAGCAACTTCAGATCGACAAAAGTCATATGCAGATTTGAAAAAAAAAGAGATCAAATATCAGATTGGTGATAAAATATTTTTTAAAGTATCCCTGTGGAAGAAGATTATGATATTTAGCCGTAAAGGCAAGTTAAGTCCACGTTTCATTGGGCCGTATGAGGTTATCGAAAGAATAGGGCCAGTGGCATGTCGGTTAGCTTTAACGACAGAGATAGAAAGGATTCATAATGTGTTTCATGTATCGATGTTGTAATGATATCGTTCTGATCCTTCACATGTGATCTCTCCAATAGAGATTGAGATTCGACCGGATAAGACTTATGGAGAAGAACCGATTAAGATTTTAGCTTGGGAAGTTTAAAAGTTGAGAAATAAGAGTATAGCCCTAGTGAAAGTTTTATGGCAATGACATAGGGTTGAAGAGGCTACGTGGGAACCCGATGAGGCTATGAGAAAACAATACCCAAACCTATTTTCTGGTAAGATTTTCAGGGACGAAAATCCCTAAAGGGAGGAGAATTGTAACAACCTGATTTTGGGGCTAGTTAGAACAATGGTTTTGGGACCACGAATTTGACGTACTAAAACTTTTTTTATTACACTTTTATAGTCTATGGTTTTATGGAATGATTCTGTGAAAATTTTAAAAAATTGTGATGTTTGAGCACTCAATTTGGTCAAAAGGACTAAATTGTAAAAAGTGCAAAACTTGAGTTCTATATGCTAGAGCTGTCTATTTGTTATGAAATTTTAAATTGAAGATCCTTAGATTGTAATTAGACCATTTTACTTTAAGTTGGACAAAAATAGACATGAGGTAAGAGAATTTTAGTGTTATAAGAAAAGGGCATTTTGGTCATTTAGTAATTAATGAATTAAAAAGCAAAAATCAAGCCAAAATATTGTCTATCTTCTTTTTCTTGTTTCAAAATTTATAATGGAAGCCATAGCTAGGGTTTGGCCACTTTCAAGCTTGATTTAAAGTCCGTTCTTGCCCTGTTTTTAATGCTCTTTGCATTTTTTAAGTCGTTATCACTCAACCTATCTATTTCTACCATTAATTTGAGAAATGATTAAGGTCTAGGGTTTGATCCATGTTATATATGTGTTTATTTTGTTTTTGATGTCTAATGGTAGAAAATGTGCATTTGGTGTATGATAAACAACTTTTGCTAGGTGATTTTTTTATGAAAATGTCCAAATGACCAATTTCTAAAAAAGTTATAAAATGTGTGTCAAAATGTGATTAAATGAAAAATTTTGCTATTATAAGCATAAAAGAGGTTCAGCTAGGCTTGGGAATCAAAGAAATTGAAT
This sequence comes from Gossypium hirsutum, assembly GCF_007990345.1. Classification (NCBI taxonomy): domain Eukaryota; kingdom Viridiplantae; phylum Streptophyta; class Magnoliopsida; order Malvales; family Malvaceae; genus Gossypium; species Gossypium hirsutum. The sequence continues at coordinate 39,946,039 of NC_053434.1, read as the reverse complement.
CTATTTCAATTTACGAGCTTAGGGACCAAATTGTAAAAATGTCAAAGTTTAAGGGTAAAAATGTAAATTTGCCCTAATGTAATTTTTGAACTGAATTGAGTAATGTGAATAATAAATAAGTTAAATTTGCTATTTAGACCAAGAGAAACGAGGTTTGGACCTAGATCATGGGAAAAATAAGGTGTTTGACGAGTAGGTCCTATTTTTACTATTTTTGTACTAAGGTAAGTTCTTATGCAAATAATGCATTGTTTTAATGATGTTTTAATTACTTTACTATTGTTTGAAATATGATTGACCATTGAGCGTGTTCGATAAAGTTACGACAAGAGTGAAATCTCGGTTGAACCTTAGGAATAGATAGGATACAAGTGTAATGACATTATGGTTACTATGACTATGTGTAAGACTATATCTGGGATATGGCATCTATATGAGACTTCGTGTAAGACCATATCTGGGATATGGCATCAATAGGATACTTCATGTAAGGCCATAACTTGGCTATTGGAATTGATACGAGATCCCATGTAAGGCCATATCTGGGATATGGCATTGGTATGGTACCGTGCGTACGGAACTTTCGAGTATCCTTTTGTAACACCCCAAACCCGAGGCCGTCGCCGGAGTCGAACACGAGGTGCTAACAGACTTCAAACCACTAAAAAAAAATTTCCCAGACAAGCTGCCAATCTGCGTACTAGTCGCTTTAAAAATCATATCTTGAGTTCTGAAACTCGAAATCCAGTTCCGTAAATTTTCCCTGAAACTAGACTCATATGCCCATCTACATATTTTTTTCTAGAATTTTTGGCCAATTAGTACAGTTTATTAGTCAAAGTCTCCCATGTTACAGGGATCAACTACACTGACCTTTGCGCATTACGACTTGGATATCTCCCTGTACAGGGCTTCATTACTGATGTTGTTTGTTTCTATAGAAACTAGACTCGGAGGGGAATCTATGCACATATTGCATGACTTCTAATTATCTCTGGTTAATTTATAATGAATTTCCAAAGTCGGAACAGGGAATCCAGAAATCGCTCTGGCCCTGTTTCACAAGAGTTTAATTATCTCCTAACATACAGCTCATATGGTCGTTTCGTTTCTTCTATATGAAAATAGACTCATCGAGCTTCGATTACATAATTTATTCATTAATTAATTCCACTCCTACTATTTTTAGTGAATTTTCAATCTCATGTCACTGCTGCTGCCAGCATCTGTTACTAAAACAACTATGCCTATTTCGTGATTTCTCCTTGATCTAACTAGTAATTCATCATACATATCACAAATCATGATCATGACTAGCCATGCCAAGGGCTAATCATTGTCAAACATCTCCCTACTACACTATTGCCATATCATGAATTTTGACACCAAAAAAAATCAACCATGACATATGGCATAAAAATCGAATTTCCAAGACTTACGACCTAACATTATAGAACCAAATCCAATCGAACATTTATGCCATTTTTCTCATGGCTAAAAGTTTACATACCAAATTTCAACAAAACATATTAGCCTATACATGCCGAAATGTTCTCCTAGACCGACTAAAAAGAAGATACCAAAAGTTGCTAGCCGGTGTGATGACTTCGATGACGGCCCGATCACGCAAAAAGAGACGAGTCCAAGAAACCTAAAATAGGTTACAAGGAAACACCGAGTGAGTATATAACTCAGTAAGTCATAAGCAATGCACTACCATCCATTAATAACATTATCACAAGAGGAAACAAAATGGAACGAGGCTAGTTACTCCATCCATACTGAACCATACCATAGTTCCTTAGACCTATCGGTTCAATCTCATACCAAGTCATGCATTCACATTCCATATACTAATCAATAGGATATTTGAGGCATTTTCATACATCATTGTATTTTCGTTACAATCATACAACTAAACGACCTTTCACCTATTCCACGATAAATCTTATGTACGTGACTTCAATTATAATTGTCACATAGGTTCAAACTTACCAAGCTCAACTCCAAATATAAACATAGCGCCTATTAGCCATGAACTCAAGGTACTTACCCGATCCGCTGTCCGTGATCAACTTAATAATGTCGCACACTTAGTGTCCATAGTGATTCAAAAGTATATATTAAGTCCGCACACTCAGTGTTATATAATCAACTCGCACACTTAGTGCTATATAATCAAACTCGCACACTTAGTGCTACATAATCAAACTTGCACACTTAGTGCTATATAATCAAACTCGCACACTTAGTGCTATATAATCAAACTCGCACACTTAGTGCTATATAATCAAACTCGCACACTTAGTGCTGTACAATTTAAACCCGCACACTTAGTGCCAATCTCATGATCATAAATGTTTATACCCGCACACTTAGTGCCGAGATCAACGACTCAATACATCTCACCTCTTTTCTTTTCATTCAACACTTTCATCACCACATGCATACATGTATATATATATTTATCATTCCATTCAGCATCATTACATAGACGTTATGACCATTTAAATTAATACAAACTATATGCTTAATGACTTACTTTGTGTTGGGTAAGACGGTTCCAACTCGGCTACTCGATGATCTTTTCTTTGCCTTTGCTTGATTCTCCTCCTTTAATTCCTTGAGCTTAATCAATAAATCAACTAGTTTAACCGCCTTGCTAAATATTTACAATCCAATTACGCATGCATATGTATGTTAGTATATTCGGCAATCACCCTTACTAATCACCCATTTAGTCGATTGTAGGGAATTAATTATAATATCCCTAGGATGTACTCTACATGGCCGAATATACCATGTTAGTTTTTTTTTAACATTTCCTATGTAATTACATATAGGTTTTTACACTTTAAGTTTCACACATTTCACCTTTTAATGCCTATTGCTCATCCCTTTGATCTTAACCTAAATGACAACTCCCTCTCCCCATATCTCAACCAAATTATCCATAACATCAAGACTAAAATTTTGCACCTTGAACTTCATACATTTATAAAAGCTTCCATAACTCATTTGGCTTTAACAATTACCCATTTCTCATAAAAGAAATTAACAAATAAAATAAACATTCCATTAACCCATATGGCCGAATGTACCAAGCATTACTTAACTAAAATTCCACAAATTTCAACCTCATAATAATCTCTACTTATTCAATACAACATGAAACAACCTCTACTCCTAACCTCTTGATATACGGCTTAATGCCCAAACCACCATAAAAGTTTGATTTTTCATGACATTGCCGAAATGCATTTCAACAATTAGCTCAACATACAAAGGAAGTTAAAACCAACATTTCAAAACTTACCTCCAGCTAGAAAAAGGGTTGACGAATTGCCTTAATGAAAACTTCCCTATTTCTTTCCTTTTTGTTTCGGTTTTGGCAAGATGGAGAAGAAGATGAACACTCCTCTCCCCTTTTTCTCTTTTATTCAATTTTATTATAATTATTTTAAGCCATTTGTTAACTAAACAAAACATATTAAATTAGAATAAGTGGAGCACCATCACCCCTTGGCCGGCCACTCTTCATCTTTTGGGTAAATTGACATGCAAAACCACCCTTTTTGGTACATGCACTAATAGACCATTTTAAATTAGCCTATCATATTTCACCAAGTCTCATATCGATCCCTATTTAATAATTTCTCATGCAATTGGCAAAATTAGAGAATGAAACTTCCACATACTCATGCACACACATAATAAGCATAGAATATAGCAATTAATTATTTTTATGACTCGGTTTTGTGGTCCCGAAACCACTTCCCGACTAGGGTCAATTTTGGGCTATCACACCTTTAGTATTCCAAATGGTTCAACAGGTAATTTAATAATTATTTCAAGGATGAATTGTGTGTAAATCCAATTCGAGATGACTCAGGTATGTACGAAAAACTCATACGCGATGAGCTCGTTATGCGATGAACCTTCGGTAAGGTTTTGATTGAGTGAGTTATGATTATAAGATCTTAATAATATTTATGCCAATTATCATCATGTTAATTGTATGTTAAATTTTGGTTTATGATGCCTGTTATTTGCATGGGAACTTACTAAGCTATATAGCTTACTACCCTTTTCTTTCACTTGTCTTATAGTGTCACCAAGCTAGCTTGGGGATCGGAGACTATCGGAGATCCACTCACACTATCAACTTTAGGTACCAATGAATTTGACATTTTGAGTTATGGCATGTATAGGGACTTGGTTATTTTTTTATGTGTCATAATTGAATTTGCCTAATGTATTGGCCTATATTTGTTGATAATTCATTTTGTAAATGGCCATTGAAATTGACTCATATTGGTTTAAGTATATATGCATATGATGATGTTTTCATTGATGGGGAAATTTTCATGGTTTAAGTTGATAAGTATGTGATGATTGTATATGGTAAATGGTAGCATGTGAATGATGTGTGGATGCCTTGATTGTGGCTGAATTGATTGAATGTAATTACTTGCAATTGTGTTATGTTTTGTTGTGAAGGTGTGCGCATAAAAGGGTGACAACATGGCTTGGTAAATAACCTTGTTTTTGTCCACATGGGTAGACACACGGGCGTGTGTCTAGGCCATGTGTGACACACAGCCTGCCCTATGGTCGTGTGTTCTGGCCATGTGTCCCCTACACCTTAATTGTTGCAAAAAAATGCTTAGAATTGAGCACATGGGCAGAGACACGAGCATGTGCCTCATCCATGTGGATGACACGACCTCAGGCACAGGCATGTGACTTGGCTATGTGTCTTCAATTTGTTCTTGGGTGACAAACAAAGAGTTACAAGGGTTAGGGACACGAGCGTGTGTGACCACACGGCTTGACCACACGGGCGTGTGGCTCTTAGAACATGAAAAATTTTCTCTGTGTTATAAATATTCTAAAGTTCTCGTTTTAGTCCCGAACCACTCCTAATGCATGTTATGAACCTCGTAGGTTTGTTTTAGGGACAATATGAATATATATGAAAATTTTTAAATTTGGATGGAAATTTACGTTTTGGTTTTAAATGTTTGCTTGTGTTTACGTCCAATAATGCCTCGTACCCTGTTCCGGCGTCGAATACAGGTAAGGGTGTTACATAAATGCTCATTGAGAACATTGTGGTCTATGCCAATTGCTCAACAAAAAGTATGTTGTAGTGCGTTCTTTTGGGTGTATCGTTGAGAGTCCTTTTGGAACACGCCATAGGAACAAGCCATTCTGAATGTGTCATGATAGCTCTTCCTTGTAAGATTGTCGTAAAGGTGATTCCTTAATATGTCGGTGCAAAAGCAATTCCTTGGTACTTCACCAAGAGGGATTTTAATCTTTAGTGTCCACCCTCCATATCATACTTTTTCTTGTACATTGAAAACTTCATACGCTTCTTTCATGGTTCGCCACAGAGGCGTTCCCTTTAAATGGTTGCCACAAAGGCCATTTTTCTTTAATGTTTTCCATCAAGGCTTTCTCTTCAAGTTTCACCATAAAGGTAAATATTAATAGTATGTCATTAAGGAATTTCTTACCAATCATTGCCATGAAGGCATGTCATTTCCTTATGTGTTTACTATGATTTTCCTAACTCACACTATGTGAGGTTTGCCCATCATCATTCTGGGACAAGTAGGGAACCACATAGGGTAATAACCTTCCTTTAGTTCTTTCCATTAATTCCATAACCCACCAATTATGGTATTGCACGATATGATTCCACGACCCATGGACTTGTTCTTTAAGAGATCATGTTTAATGTCCTGACAGACCCCTTTTGACAACTCCATGGAGACAAACACGGACTCACTTGACTAAGTTTTCATGTTTTGACACTAAAACAACATACACCTTATATCATCCATTCCATATTTGTTCATATAATTTTATTTCTGATTCAGGATTCGTATCACTTATTTAATTTGTCAAATTTCACACAAACCATGCGTATAAGACTCACCAAATGTTCATACTATGCTCTTCCCAATGCCAGTCACACCTATCATACAATTTCTATAGAAATATCTAGCATAAACAACACACTTACATGAATTGGTTCAAAGACTCACCTGACAACCATGATTAGCAATTCAGGCTCTAGATCAAACAAGAAACTAAAGATGCTTGCAAGACATGTAATACCATTAAAACTTAGTCAAGTTATCCTTATCATCTTTTCAAATCCAATGATTTCCCGATACAAAGCATTACATAATCATCACATTTTTTATCCTCATAACAGACTTATCCTTCAAAAATTAACATGGATGACCATAATACTTACCTAGGACATAAAACAACCTTCTTCCTAAAATCTAATTCCTTGATCTTTGTTCAGCCAGAACGATCTATCCTCTGTTCTAAGGTGAATAAGCCCTAGTATTAGAATGGAAGAGAGAAAGGGAAAATCCTCTATTCCACTCTAAATAAAGATATGTTATAGAACCTTTACTCTTTTAGTAGGACCACACACACACGCGCGTCAAAATCCCCCTTTTATTTATCCTATAAATGATTCACCCCATATTCTCTCAGTAAGACCATACACATGTGTTAAAATCCTTCTTTACATGTCCTATAATTTACAACTACAGGTAAAACGTACACAAGGACCCATCCTTTAATTTATTTATTTCACCCCTTCAATCGCTCCTAAGGATTTCTTTGGAAATTAACTAGCACAATAACTAGGTAAACTTGATGTATTATCCTTTGACGGTAACCACTATCCAAGGTCCTTTGATATTTTTTTCCAAAACCTATTCTTCTTGCACATATTTTTTTTATCCATATAACAACTCTTGTCTGATACTTTACTTTTAACTATGCACCCAAGATATACTATAGAAGCATCAATTTGGTGAGCAGGATTACACAAGATAGGTTTCTTGAGGCTATTCGGCAAAATCAATACCCATCAAGGTTGGGTGTTACATTCTCTATAGCTCTTCAGCAACTTTTATGTTAGAAAGGAACCTTTGCTTGCTTTCCAAATTGACATGCATCACATACATAAGCTTTTTCATAGATAATTGGCAGATTTTTCACAAGTTTATTTGCATGTATATATCTCAAGGTTGAATTATTATAATGCCCAATTTATTTATCTCATAAGATAGAATCATCCATTACACTAGCATAAGCATTCAAATATGATTGTTTCTATTCTATTGGAAAACTTTTGTTCTTTATTTTGACTGTCATCAATTAAAAACCAGTAAGGTAAAAAATGAAACATGACATATCATACAAGTGAAAAAAAAGTTCTTTTATTACATTTGTCCTACATTCAACAAGCTTTGCCTTATACAAGGTACAAATAAAACATAAAAAATAAACCTTGTACCCGAAGAAGTTTCAAATTCAATCATTCATTTTCCTTTAACATCCACAAGCTCTCCATTTCCAATCTTCACCTTGGAGAAATAGGACTTGTCCAACTCCTTAAAAAGACATGCATTATGAGTCATATGATTAGTGTATCCACTATCTACTAGCCACGTTTCTGTTCCATTATTTGTAGCACAACAAGTATCACAACAAGTACCAATGAAGAGAATTTCTTCATTTTGTTCTAGCTTTTCAACATCTTGGCCTTTTTTATTTGCTTTGTTTTTGTAAATCTTCTCCATATGTCCTAGTTTATTACAAGCTCTACATTTTATCCTTGGTCTAAACTAGCAAAACTTTTCAATATGATTTCTTTTCTTGTAATAAGAACAAGGTGAATACCTTCTTCTTTTTTTCTTTCCCACTTGTGGCCATCTCCTTCTTTCTTCTCTTTATTTTTCCTTTCACTAGATTTTTTTTTTCAAAATGTTGTTGCCATTGTAACATCCCGAAATAGGGCCTAAACGGAATAGTGGTTGCAAAACCACGAATCTGAGGTCAAAATTTTTTTTATTCCAATTAAGTTTTAAGGTTTATTCATTGATTGAATAATTGTGTGAAAATTTCGTGAAGAAATTTCATGTATAAGTGCCTAATTTGATAATTAGGACTAAATTGTAAAATTTGTAAAATGTGTGTTCTAGATAATAAAGGGGATTTAATTGAAATGGGTTCTTAAAGTGGAGGTCCTTATTTAGTAATTAGACCATTATATTTAAGTTTGGACAAAAATGGGCAAGAATAGGACAAATTTGAAAGAAAAGCCTTTAAGGGCATTTTGGTCATTTAATAATTAAAAGAATTAAAAAGGAAAAATAAAGCCAAAATTGGTTCCAAAGTTGGTTCATCTTCTTCATGGAGGCTGAATATAGCATGGGGGAAGCCATGGTTAGGGTTTCCAAGCTTTCCAAGCTCAATAGTAAGTCCGTTCTAGACTCGTTTTTAATGTTCTTTACGTTTTTAGAGTCTTGGTAACTTGATTTAGCTTATTCTAGCAATAATTCATGCTAGGATTCATATTTGGAAAAATAACAATAGGTTAAATGTGTTTATTTTGATGTTTTATGGTAGAATATGAAGCTTGAAATTATGTTAAACAACTTTTGCTAAGCGATTTTAAGTGAAAACGAGTAAAACGACATAATCGGCAAAAATACCTAATGTTCATAAGTACACGATAAAGTGGGAATTTAATGTTTCCATAGAAGGTAAAAATGTTTAGCGTGTTATAAAACATAAGAAAAATGGATAAATTTTAATTTCTGAGTCTAGGGTAAAATCGTAATTCTATAAAGGTTTAGGGGTAAAATTGTAATTTTTCCAGAGTTTGAGTTAGGGAATTTTTTGAATATTACATTAATTAAATAAGTGAAATATGATGTTTTAGATCCCGGAAAGTGAGATTTGGACTTAGAACGGGAGAAAAATCAAAAATCAGAAAAGTTGGTAAAATGATCGTTTTGGTATCGAGGTAAGCTCATATGTTTAATAAGCATTTAATTATGCATATTTCAATAATAAATTGATATTTTGGCCATAAATACTTTAGTATTGAGTTTCAGATATAATGATTAATGTTCGATAATAATTCGATATTGGAAAGAGAACTTGTATAATTTATATGTAAGACCATATTTTGTATTATGGCTTTGTATGATAACAAGAAAGTATTAACTAGCATAGTTTGATGAGAGTAAGTTAAATTGATGATATGATGAGATTGAGAATGTAGGTATGTAAGTTGAGTAGCATTTTATTATTATGCAATTATTGTTATTAGTATTGTTATTATTGAGTTATGCGACTAACCTTGAGAATTTGAGCAAGTATTTTCAGCTATGACTTGACAAGGCATTGATATGTCAAAGTCCATGGTTGTACCATGGAAATTATGGAAGAATTGATGGGAAAGTCCATGTTCATAACATGGCATTTAAGGAGGAATTGACAGTTAAGGATACCATGTAAGACCATGTCAAGATGTGGCATTGGTAAGGCAAGGATCCCGTGTAAGACCATGTCAAGACATGGCATTGATATTGATTAAGGACTCCATGTAATACCACATCAAGATGTAGCATTGGCACTAAGACAAGGATACCATGTAAGGCCATGTTTGGAACATGGCATTTGGTAAGACAAGGATACAATGTAAGACCATGTTTGGAACATGGCATTTGGTAAGACAAGGATATCATGTAAGACCTTGCCAAGGCATGGCATTGATGAGTTACTATAAGGCAAAGGTCCCATGTAAGACCATGTCAAGGCATGGCATTGGTGAGTTCATAAGGCAAGGATACCACGTAAGACCATGTCAAGACATGGCAATGGTAAGTTCAAAAAAGAAAAGGTTCTCGAGTAATCAAAAGAGTAAGTCAAAGAAATGATAAGGTGAGAACATGAAGAAAGAGTACAGGTATGTATTTAAGGCTTATTTAATATTGAGATTGTAAGTAATTGAGATTATCAAGTATTAAGTAAGTGATGAGTTTTCAGTTATGCTTGTGACACTTTATAACATGATTGACAATATGCCTATATTATGAAAGAGTACTCATGTGTTAAGTGAGATGTTGCAGGTATGTAAGCAAGTTATTAAGTAAGGTGCCTTTTGTATTCTGATCCTTTGGCAAGGTTACCGATGAGTAAGATGGGAAAGTAAGAACTAAACATTATTTAAGCAAATTATGATAGCATAGTAGTAAGCTAAATTAATTGCTAATGCTTATTGTTTTACATGTGAACTTACTAAGCTTTATAAGCTTACTTCTTTCACTTTCTCATGTTTTAGAGTACTTAAAAGCAAGCTCAAGTTAGAGGTCGTCGGAGATCACTTCACACTACCGACTATCAAGTTACCAAATGGGTATCTTCGTTTACAAACGTTCTAGTTTATGGCATGTATAGGGACTTAGCCATTTGGTGTGTATGTCATTATGATATGGCTAAATAATGGTATGTAAATATTTGATAATTATTAGCTATTGAAATGGCTAATGAAGAACATGTTTCGGTGTTATGTATGCCTAAATGGTAGTTAATACAAAGAAATCATGAAAAAGTGAAATTAGTATTAAAACAGTATTGAGCAGCAGCAATGATGTGATCTTGAAAAATCACCAAGAATAGTAGAAATAGAATTAGGTGATTAATGAGAATAAAATTAAAGCTTATTGAGTTTATTTTCATATGAAGGAAACATAGTAAGCAAAAGAAGTGTATATTAAGAGATTTTGAATTTTAGTGAGACAGGGTCAGAGCGATTTCTGAATCCCCTATTCTTACTTTATAAATTCACTAAAAATTTTAAAAAAATAATTAGGAGTTATAGTTTATATTTCTAGATTCCTTAGTAAATCTACTTTCAAGAAAAACAAACGGCATGGTTATTTGAATTCTGTACAGGGAGAAAATTGATTCGTAGTGAGGAGGGGTCAGAGTAGTCAAACAGTGCAGCAGGGGAAACTTTAACTAATAAACTGTACTAATTGGCTAGACCAAAAATTCTGGAAAAAAATTAGTAAGAAGATATATGAGTCTAGTTTTAAGGAAAATTCACTAATTTAAATTTTGAGTTTTGTTCGAGTTATGATTTATTTAGTGAATATGACACAGGTGGGCAGTTTTATAAGGAATAATGAAATAAATTTTGAGCTGTCTTTCAAGTTTTCTAAAGAGGATTTTTTTACTCAAACGTCTTTGAAACACTAACCAGCACCTTCTTTCCATGCAATCTAATTTGGTTTACGACCTTCATATGCTTTTCAGAACACTTCGCCTCTGAATCTTTCATCTTCAGAACCTCGAACTCTCTCTACAAATTTAGTACTTGAATTTTCTTTGTTCTATCACTTTGTTGGAACTCTTCCTTGAGCTTGTCCCATGCTTCCATTTTTGTTTTACAAGTCATTATCCTTGTGAAAATCTCATCTGTTATAGAACAGTGAATACAAGAGAGAGCCTTGTATTCCTTAGCTACCTCCTCATTGTGTTGCTTGATTTGAGCAACAATTGGATTTGCTCTCAAGGGACGCACATCTCTACTTGTTTCTACAACATCCCACAGGTCAAAATCCCTCAGGTATGCCTTCATCTTCACTGTCCAAATAGGGTAGTTTTCTCTTATGAATACAAAAAAATTTTGGGTTTCAAAACTATTGGAGGCTATATAAAGTTTAAGAATTTTTTGGTATAGAAAAGGAAGGTTTTTTCTTTTTTTCTGGTTTTTTAGCTCACACAATCCCTCAATATCAATTATTAAGAGCTGATACCATGTTAAGTTATGGAGGAAAATAATAGAAGAGAGGTGAAATGAAATGGAAAAGAAAACTAGGAAAATATTTAAAACAAAATAGTCATTGTTCCATTAAGATTTTGGTGCATAATATACAAAAAGCTATTGTTGTTGTAATAGTTAATCATATCCCATAAATTTAGCAAGTATTACATGAATAAGATTATATCACCTAACCAAATGCAAACACACAAATTAGGTGCATCATGCTTGACTTCTTATAACTGTTCTGTCAAGCTACAAAAAAAAATTGACATACTACTCTTAGAATATCTAAGAAAAATGTTAGGTATCTAATAAACAGCTTTTAACAGTAAAGGTTAAGGATTATTAAGTTTGGTTGAGACCAAATTAGAGCGTGTACTATGACATAATAGTTGGGTCAACCCTAGATAATGCCCTACATACATTGGCTTAAAATCGAGTTGCCTAAACAATTATGATATTCTTTATTTATTCATTATGTTTCATTTTTTTCCTTATTACAAAAAAAAACCTACAACAAAATTGCAGCTATACTTTTTTCTTTTAGCATGATATCCTACCATTTAAAATAAATGGTATGATCATGTGTATTGTTTTTAGCAATGGACTCCATGAAAAAAGGAAGCTCAACATCTTTCCGCTCTTACTAGAGGATTCTAGCTTTGCTAACAGAAACATTTGGATGAGTCTGTTCATTAAATTCATTGGTGAAAAGGCATGAAGGATTATCCTTACTGGTTGGGAGCCATTCTCAAACTCAAAATACATATTAGACATGATATGTAAAATTAGAGGCATCGAAGGACTATAGATTAAATAAATACAACAAATTAAAACTTTTAAGCTTTAAATGGTATTTTCAATAGTGTTAATTCTTAAAATTTTAAACGAATCTCTAAATGTGTATTTACTAGAGAAGCTTGGAGGATTCTCACAACAACTCATGATGGAATACAAGGAGCGGAATCATCAAAATCATTTGTACTTACAATCGAATTTGAATGCCTAAGAATGTTTGAGAATAAATTATCAGATGAATTCTATGTTAATTATTTGATATCAGTAATATGCATTTTCTTTTTGTGAGGAATATTACGAAGGGTAATTTGTTAAATTCACAACAATAAAATAGGCAAAAGACATCAACACAATGAAAGTGTAACACCCTAAAATTGGGCCTAAGAGTTTTAGGGGTATCTTAAGAATTTTTGGCCTATAGTGCTAAAAAATCTAGTAGCATGGTGAACCGAAAAAAAATCGAAAATAGCTTTTTGATTGTTAAATCAATTTTTAAAAATAGTGTTCCAAAGACTTTCAATTTTGAATTAGGGGCTAATTTGTAAAAAGGTCAAAATTCTATGTGTTTATGAAGCAAATAAACCAAATTTTAAAATTAACCCTATATCTCCCCCACCTAGATTATTTTCAAGTTAACTTCTCCCTTTTATTTGCTCTTGCCGTCCCATGCTCTCCAAACTCCACCTATACAATTTTCTTTGTCAAACCTAAATTCCTTTTATTCCTATCACTTTCCAAATAATTAAACCTCCATAAAATCCAAGAAAAACAGCCAAATACACCATAGATTCCTCTATTGTGAAGCTTGTGGGCATTTTGGGTTTTTTTTATCAAACGCTTAGTTTTTCATCAACTAAGGTGACAATTCAATGCCTAATTAGTTTTAAATGATAATTGGTCTTTTAAACAGAACTTTTAGCCATTAAATCGTATGTTTTAAATAAAAGTAAAAAATTAGGTCGTTAATGGTGGATTTTGGGATTTTGGGTAAAAATGTGGTTTCAAAGTGTTTTTCAAATTGCTTTAACATGATTAGAAGGTTTCTAAACTGACTTTAAAGTTTCGTTAAGGATTTCTAAGGATTTAATGAATTTTCATGAAAATAGTTATAAACATGTCAAGAATTTTGATACCATGAATTGAGTAGTTTTGTGTAGTTTAAAGGTTGAGAATTGGCCGTAGGTGAATAATAGATGAAAAAATTGGTTGTAGGCAAAAGGAGTAAGTATAGAGAAAGCAATTTGAGTTTCAAGTTTGTTAGTCGAAATTTTAGTTTCATGAGAAATATAGATTAGACTTGCATTTTTGGTTGGTATAAGTGAGTCTTTGGCTAAATATTGATTGTGTTTATTTTGTGGTTATTATGTGTAAAACGTTAGAATCATTGGAACCTTCTTCGAGCAAGGCAAAAAGCAAGGAAAAGCTAATTTAAGCTTTCAGATTTTCGGTGAAAGCATAATCGGTGAGTGTTTGAAATTGTTTTGTGACACCCCTAATTTGACCCTAGTCGGAAAGCGATTTCGGGACCGCTAAACCGAGTAACCAAATTATTTGAACATGATATTTATTGTCTAAGATAAATGTGTGAAAGTTTTGAGCTTCGATTTAGTCGATTGCATGTGAATTTAATTAATAGGACTTATGTGTGGCACTTTTAAAAGGTGATAGGTTAATCTATAAGGACCTATTAGTGCATGTTATGAAATTAATGGGCTTGCATGTCAAATTTCCACCTATGACAAGTAGTGGCCGGCCATGCTAAGGTTAAAGCCTATTATAAACATTTTTGTGTTAGTGATTTATGTTAGAAATAATAAAATAAAAGATTAGTAATAAAGTAATAAAAAGGGAGGGGTGATGAAAACAAAGTTGTCTCATCCTTGCTCCCCCTATTGCCATGACTTGAGGGAGGAAGAAGAAAGTTTGGTTGCTTTAATTTTTGGCTTTGAAGATGGCTAGAAGGAGGAAAAACTATGATTTTAGCTAGTTAGGTAGCTGAAATTTCTAGTAACTCGGTAATCCATCGAAGAAGAGGAAGAGGGCTGCAACAAAAAGAAAAATGGAGACAGTTTGCATGTTGAAGGAAACTAAGGATTTAGCTTGTTTAAGAGTTGTATCCTAAGTTGGTAAGTTTTCTAAGCTCCCCTCTATCTTTAACTTTGTTGTAAAGAAAAATGATGATGGATTGTGGTTGGAAGGCATGGATGCGGGTGGTAGAAAAGAAAAGCTCTTTGATTAGTTGTAAAAATTACTACTGTCCAATTTTGTGCCTTCGTTATGCTGTCCAAAATTTGAACAAATTAATGGTTCTATTTTCATGCCGATTAGGGGTTGATAAATTGAGTCTAATAGCTAAAATATTATGTTATTCTTACTAAGTTTCAGTTGTTAGTAGTGACGTAACAATGTGACAATTAAATGCATAAATGACTGCTGGAAACTCCAGCTTGAAAACAAATTGTTCCAGCATGTAAATGCTGATTTGAATGTGCTGTAATATGTGGAGGAATTGGTCTGCTGCATGTTTGAAATAAAAGAAAACAATGGTTGTTAAATATTAGTTTTTGTTGCTAGTCGTATGGGTTTAATTCATTGTTCAAGGGGCTATAAATTGGTGTTAATTAAGCTATTAGGATGGTCTAATAAAACAGCCTGAATGTTAAATAATGCTTGCTGTCCAGATTGAAATTATGCTAGAAGGTTGAACAATTGTTGTTCAAATGGAATTTTGGAGTGTTTAATGGACTCCATGTTGCTAAAATTTACATGAATAGAAATTTCTAAGCTTAAATTGTAAGAATTTGAGTTGTGTGGTTTAAATTGTCAAAGATGCATTTGGCAATTGATTATAATTTGTTAAAGGGTGTAAAGTATTGATAGTTCTAAATGGTACATAGTTAAATGAAGATGGAAGCTTGATAAACTTTTATTTAGAATGTGAATTAGATATAAATTAAATAAGCATGAAATCGAATCATGGCATGTTTTATTAAATATGATACATATTGAAATCTATTGTTTTAGATGTAGATTAAATGATATGTGATTGCCAAATGTGATTGTTAAGTGAATAATATTAGTTAAGTACTTAAGCAAATCTATTGTTTTACTTAAGCTTAAGAGCAAAGAGGATCAAAGTTGGATGGGGGAAAAGAGAAAGTAAACAAATAGCCGTGGATATCTAGTCGTCGACCACTTCCGAGGTAAGTTTTAAGTGATTAAACGTTGAGTAAATTCAATTATAATAGGACATGATGAGTTGATTTAATAAGATATGATGTGGCCATGATATGTTCTAAGTTCAAATGGTAAGTTCTTAAGTGTTTGAGCTTGGGAATTTAAGGGTAATTTGAAATAGTCTGCTTAGGACAGCAGCAGTAACGTGACTTTAGAAAATCACCATAAATTTATTGATTTGAATTAGAGGCTGAATGAGACATGAAATTAAAGCTTAATGAGTCTAGTTTCTTATAAAAGAAACCGTGTAAGCAAAGGAATTTCCAATAATGAGATACTTAAAGTTGTGTGAGACGGTGTCAGAATGACTCCGAAATCCCCTGTTCTGTTTTTAGAAAATCATTATAAATTGTACAAAAATGGTTATAAGATAAATTTTATATGCTTAGACTCCTTAATGAGTCTAGTTTCAAATGAAATCAAATACAACACATTTTGAATTCTGTAAAATGAGAAATTTGATTCGTAGTGAAGAGTGGTCAGATTAGTCAAACAGTGAAACAGGGGAAACTTTAAGAAAAATCTGGTATTTATTGGCCAAACCTAAAATTCTGTAAATTTTATGGGTGGAAGATATACGAGTCTATATTCAGGAAAAATTAACGGAAAGTGATTTGGAGTTTTTTAGCTCCAGTTATAAATAATTTAGTGACAATTGCTCAGGAAAAACAGCTTGTGCTGAATTTGAGATTATGTTGTGAACCTTGATAAACTTGTTTTAGTTGCTCACAAGCTATTAATTAAACCCATACGTGAATTCTAAATTGTGATATTGGAAAATGATAGATGTAGATTCAGCCAAGAAAGTGTATATATGTGATAAGGCCTAATGGCCGATGTGATGAATGTGAAAGTGTATATGTGTGATAAGGCCTAATAGCCGATGTGATGAATGTGAAAGTGTATATATGTGATAAGGCCTAATGGTCGATGTGATGAATGTGAAAGTGTATATATATGTGATAAGGCCTAATAGCCGATGTGATGAATGTGAAAGTGTATATGTGTGATAAGGCCTAATAGCCGATGTGATGAATGTGAAAGTGTATATGTGTGATAAGGCCTAATAGCCGATGTGATGAATGTGAAAGTGTATATATGTGATAAGGCCTAATGGTCGATGTGATGAATGTGAAAGAGTATATATATGTGATAAGGCCTAATAGCCGATGTGATGAATGTGAAAGTGTATATGTGTGATAAGGCCTAATAGCCGATGTGATGAATGGGAAAGTGTATATGTGTGATAAGGCCTAATAGCCGATGTGATGAATGTGAAAGTGTATATATGTAATAAAGCCTAATGGCCGATGTGATGAATGTGAAAGTGTATATATGTGATAAGGCCTAGTGGCCGATGTGATGAATGTGAAAGTGTATATATGTGACAGGGCCGAGTGGCCAACGTGATGGATGTGAAAGTGCATAAATGTGATAAGTCCCGAAGGGCATTTGTGTCAGTACTATATCCGAGTTAAAACCCCGCAGGCTTTATGCGAGAATATTATCACTGATTAATGTCCGTAAGCTTTGTGCTCGTACTATATCCGAGCTCTAAACACCCGATGACTACGTGTGGGAATTTTGTCCGGGTAAGACCCGATAACTTCGTGTGGAGATTATGTCCGGGTAAGACTTCGTAATAAGAATTGCTTATAAATATATTCAATGCGAAAGGTTAAACAGGTATGTACTCCAAGTTTATATGTGAGCTTGATTTGCACTAAATCATAAGGTAGTTATGTGATGCATACGAGAGCAATCTATGAGACTATTCCTATGATTATGTGACATCGGATCAGTGTGAGAGGCGATGTGAAATCATACGATGTATCTATGTCACATGAGCTCACTTTTATGTGAAAGTTTATCTGCCTATTGTATATGATGAGATGTGCATATTCGGTAAAGGGTAGTATGCCCGAAGGAAGAGTGAAATAAAAATACTAACAACTATGTTATAATTTGATTGTTATCTGTTGAACCTGCTTAAAACTTACTAAGCATTGTAATGCTTACTCCGTTTACTCTGTTTCCTCTGTTTTATAGATCTCATTGCGAAGCTACAGGCTCGGGGATCGTCAGCAACTAGTCACACTATCACTATCCACTGCTTGGTACTGCTATGTTTTGGATTATCTTATGGCATGTATAAAATAGACTAGTGGCGGAAGAATATTTTGGTTAATGTATATAGCCATGCGAAAATGGCTTATATATGTTTGAGCATAATGTTATAATCATTTGGTATGGAATGGTTAATCACTATCATAATTTGTGCTATTTATGCTAAAAGGGCTAGTTGAATCATGGAAACTATGAAATAGGTAAAGTCTACCTTAAAGGCAGATGCTGGCAGCAGCAGTGATGTAGATTTGGAAAATCACTAAAAATAGTAGGATTGGAATTAAATAATGAATAAATTATTTAAACAAACCTTGATGAATCTATTTTCATAGGAAAGTAACGAAACGATCATATGGACAGTATGTTAAGAGATATTCAGGTTCTCGTGAGACAGGGCCAGAACAGTTTCTGGATTCCCTGTTCCAACTTTAGAAATTCATTATAAATTAACCAGAGATAATTAGGAGTTATGCCATACATGTATAGGTTCCTCTCTGAGTCTAGTTTCTATAGAAACAAACGGCATCAGTATTGAAGCTCTGTACAGGGAGATATTCAAGTCGTAAGGCGTAAAGGTCAGTGTAGTCGATCCCTGTAACATGGGAGACTTTGACTAATAAACTGTACTAATTGGCCCGACCAAAAATTCTAGAAAAAAATATGTAGATGGGCATATGAGTCTAGTTTCAGGGAAAAAGTACGAAACTGATTTTCGAGTTGTGAAACTCAAGATATGATTTTTAAGGTGACAGTGTCGCAGTTAGCCAACTGCCTGGAAAATTTTAAAATGGACTGCGATAGTAAGCGAATTTAGTCTGTGAACCCCTCGTGTCCGACTCCGGCAACGGTCTCGGGTACGGGGTGTTACATGTTTCTTGTAGAAACGATTCATAGTGTTAATTGGGAGCTTAGGAATAGCCTAAATCCCTGTCTAATTTTTGAGTGTAAACTTTCTATTTCCCTTGTTTTATTTTTGGTAAATTATGTGATTATGAGAATATTTATGGATTGATTATTATGATGCAATATTGTGATAAGAGACATGTGTGATGACTATTGTGAATTTTATTGTGTTGTGGGAATATTAAATATGCCAAACAATAGTGATGATGTTGTGTTAGCAATAAAAATGTCCAGTGAAAGTGTGCAAAAATAGGTAAGTACGTATGTGTTGAATTGTGGAATGTAATGCTATAGGTTATTTAAATTATAAACTGATTTTAATGCATTCATATGTGGTTGGATACATGATAGCTCAATGAGCATTATTGTGGCACTTTAAGTACAATTAAATGTGAAGTCAATAAGCATGCATTGTGTGCAAGTTTGTGATGTGAATTAATGAATATGAACAGAGATGATGTGCATTAAATCAGTAATTAAAATTGTGTAATTGTGGATATTTTGTCATTGTGACCTTACGAGACCATTGGATATAGTTGACATGTCATGGGATTGTGAGTACTCGCCTAAATGTGTTTTATTATTTGGGCGTTGAGGCCCAAGGACATGTTGGAGAGATAACGGAATGCGAGCTAAGCTTCATTCAACGGGGCATGTTTAGTGTGTTGAAGAGTGTTAGCTTTATGCTTCACTTTTGGGATATGTTCGACTCTATGAGTCATTTGGTGTGTTAGAGATTCGTGTATCCGATGTGTAGTGATAGAGCCCACTTTTATGTTTCATAGCCTCAAGTGCCAAAGTATCTTAATATATATATGTGTGTGTGTGTGTGTGTGTGTGTGTGTGTGTGTGTGTGTGTGTGTGTAATGTGATGTATGCCTAAATGAGTAAGTGGTTGCTATGCAAATTATCATTTAAATGTGATCTTATTTGTTGTGGTAATACGATGTGAGATGGATGCTTAAACATGTGAATAATATGCTAAATGAGTTGATTTAAGTTTCATGAAAATGTTAGTAAGTTCTCACAATAAATTGCGTATGTAATTGTGGTTTGGATCGTTTCCATTTTAACTTATGAATCCATGTGAATATATTAGCTAGACTTGTGGGTTATTAAAGCATGTATATTTCATTTAGTCTTGATGAATTATTGTTAAATGAATTATATATAAGTGAGTTGAGTGTAATTGCATGTAGGAGTATATGTTGGTTTTATGACTTAATGAAACGTGAATATGTTATTTTGACTTGAATAGAATATGGTTGTGAACGTGTTGTAGTATACTCTTGTTTAACCTTTGATATTATGTGTACATTGTGATTATTCTGAGCATTCATTGCGTAACAGCTCGTTTTTCAGTGAAATCGGAACAATGGTTTTGGGACCACAAATTCGACCCGGGAATAAAGTTTATTTTTATTTATTATATGGTTTTTATTATGATAGACATGTCTTGTGAAAATTTTGATACGAAAATTTTATCGATTAAGTGTTTAATTACGAGAAGGACTAAATCGCATAAAATGCGAAAGTTGAATTCTAGTAGTTATAAGGATTTAAATTCAAAACTAGAGGTCCTTATATGGTAATTAGACCATTAAAGAAAAGAATGTAGATTTTTGGTGACTCATCCATGGAAAAATCAGAAAAGAGTAGGGACTAAATTGGAAATTGAAATAATTAATTAATTAAAAAGATGATAAAAAGAAATATCATCTTACTTTGTCATCTTCAACCCCAAAATTTGATGGAAACCCTATGAGAGGGAGAATAAACTTTCAAGGCTTAATTGGGTAAGTTTCCTTGGCCTGTTTTTAGTAATTTTGATATTTTTGAAACCAAGATAGTCTAATCTATCTATTTGGGGGATTAATTTGAAAAGTTATCATGGTATGAAATTTGGGTCATGGATGTAAATTCTGAAAATTAGAAATTTATGGTAGAAAACGAAAGGTTGTTGATAGATAAACAACTTTTACAAAGTGATTTTTGATGAAAACATGATTTAGGGACTAAAATGTAAACTTGTGAAATTGAAGAAAAATTTTGAATTTTTATGAATACATGTTCTATAAATTTTGTAATGGGATTTTGGTTAGGCTTGGAATAGAGAGTAAATTTCACAAGTTTCATTTTCCGAGCCTAGGGACTAAAATGGAATTTATGGAAAAGTTAGGGGTAAAATGGTAATTTTTCCTAGGACGTAAATTGAGTCCAAATAAATATGAAATATGTGAAATTGATAATTAAAGCTATTTATATAGATTCGGACAACACAAATTTAAGGTTAGACCGAGGAAAAGAAAAGGTTTCGGATTAGTAGATTTTATACGCGAACAAGTGTCGAGGTAAGTTCATGTAACTTAATTGAGCATGTAAATATGTTAAATTGAATGTTGTGTTTGTATGGAATGTGACGTATATTGATGTAGATTATTTTAATGCTATAATGAAAAATTTAATACATGCTTGAATGGTGAAAAATGGTTAAGTCCCGATTGAATATTGAATTTCAATGAATATATGCGCTTTCTCGAATCAAATAAGGTCCTGCATTTGTTGCGGATAGGATTTAGCTCAGACGAGTAATACTATTAACCTTTCCATAAAAAGGATTTAGCCGTGACGGGTAATCCGAATATCATATCTCTCGAGTATATGTTATGATTAGGATTTAGCCTGGACTGGTAATACTAATTGAACTCTTTTGAACATTGTTATACAATGTGGCTCGAGAGTGTGTTCCTTAATTAAATTCCCTAATGGGTACCCTTGAATAAGAAATTGATGAATTATTGAATCGTACACCCCGAGTGTACTACTTGAGCATCCATCGGAATTTCAATGATTCAATGGACATAAAACTCTTAACATGGTATGAGAATTATGAGATGAAATGATAAGGATTTGAAAGAATATTGCATGATGAGCTCATCTATGCTTACTTGATTGATAAGAAGTGTGACAGCCCTAAATTGACCCTAGTCAGAAAGTGGTTTCGGGACCGCTAAACTGAGTCACCGAAGTATTTGAGTATAATATTTATTGTCTAAAATATGTGAATATGAGTGTGTGAAAGTTTTAAGCTTCGATTTAGTTAATTGCATGTGAATTTAGTTAATAGGACTTATGTGTGACACTTTTGAAATGTGATAGGTTAATCTATAAGGATCTATTAGTGCATGTAATCAAAAGGGTGGACTTGCATGTCAATTTCCCCACTTTGATAGTAGTGGCCGGCCATGACAATGAGGATAGACAAAATGTGATGGGTAATAACAATAAAATAATGTATTAATGGCATAAATTATAAAAAAAATAAAGAAAAAGGGTGTTAAACTAATTAAGAGAATAAAATAAAGGAAAGAAAAAAAAAGTGTTCATCTTTTAACATCCTTGGCCGAAAATGCTAAGAAGAAAGGGGAAGGGGAAACAAATATTCGGCCACTCCTTCTAGTCTTGAATAAGGTATGTAATTCATGGTAGCTTTTGAAATTGTTGAATGTATTAAGCTAGTTACTAAGTCCCTTAGTTAGCCCATGTCCAAATTTTGGATCTTGTTGGTAACATGAGTAATCGGTCATGAGATAATGTTTAAGAAATGGTTGTTGTTCATGTTATTTGGATGAGATATGGTAGTTAGGTGAAGTAGAGTCTACCAAATGAGCACATATGTGCATTAGTTGCTAAATGGAGAAAAATCGGCTAACAAGTGTGTACTAAGGCCGAATATGATTTTGAATATTATTGAGTAATGTATGTGTTTTGAATTGATGGAATGGAGAGGATGCTTTAATTGTGTTATGAACAATTTTATGTTAAATTAAGGTTTGCTAAGCTAGCTATTAAGGTGAAGTGCAAATGTTAGTATTTGATTACTAGTGTATATATGTGTATTAGCCGAGTTTTGGACTTGAAACAAAATGGTATTTAGTCAATACAAGTAACCATATTTGTAGAATATATTAAGTATATAATCGGCCTCAACATAGACATGCATATTCGGCCACATGAATGAATACATAGATTGATGTTGCATGTTCGGCTATAGGTAAGCATATTGATGGCTTTATCTTGACTTAGAAAATCGGCTAAAGGAGAATATTGGCTAATATGTTGAATTTGATTCATGATTTCATACATATATGACTCTAATGCCTAATATATATGGGCTAAGTACCTTAAATTTCTCTTTGATGTTCAAAATGATTAAATGAATTTATTTGTTAAATTAAGCTCAAGAGCAAAGGGGAACTAAATCTGATAAAGGAAAGGAAAAGGTGATCGAATAGCCGTTGAAATCGTTCGACAACATCCGAGGTAAGTTTTTGAGTAATGGAACTTAGATTATGATTCGATTAGGTCATGACATATAAGCATAACAAATAAATGGTGATATAATGATTCTACTTGAATTATATATTGAGGTAATTAGTTTATACTTATGACGGGCAGCCGAATGCGTATGGAGATCATGTTATATAGCGAATCAAAACCATGCTCTTTGTATGTGGCTATTGTGCCGAAAATGGTAATGGTAGATAAGTGCCTTGTGACTGAGTTCTAGTAATGAAAACGAAATAAAGATGTGTTATGATTTGTGGACATATGTGCATGATTATTCGGATGATAACCGGACTAAGATCTGAAGGCATTCGTGCGAGTTGCTATATCCGGGCTATGTCCCGAAGGCATTTATGCTAGTGATTATATCCGGGCTAAGACCCGAAAGCATTTGTGCGAGTTGCTATATTCGGGCTAAGACCCGAAGGCATTTGTGCGAGTTGTTATATCTGGCTAAATCCCGAAGATACTTGGGTTTGGAAGTGAGCGATCTTGCTGTAATAATTTCAATTAATACGTTCATAAAATCCAAAGAAAAAGGTATGTTTCGTATATGCATCAGAAAAGTCAATTCGTTTTAAATAGTATTCGTTCAATTGATTAACGAACTTTCGGCCTTTAGTTAGGTTTGATACCTTGTGTATGAATATATTGATTGAAGCATGAAGTAAGTATGATTATGAGAATGTGCATATATGAAGTTATTCATTTAGCCATATGAATGTTATACTTTAGTCAAAACTAATTTCATCAATCAAAACTTACTAAGCATTAAATGCTTATTCCGTTTCTTTGATTCTCTGTTTTATAGATTTTGGTTCGTCAGCTATCGGACTCGGGAGTGTCAAAGTCGAAGTCGTCCACACTATCTAAACCACTTTTGGTACTCTTTTAGTTCAATTTGAAAATGGCATGTATAGGGCTGACCCTTGTTGTTAATTGAGTACCCATTTGTAATGTATATTCGTATAGCAATGCGAAAATGGCTCGTATATTTTGAAGTATAACATCATGGTCTTATGGTATGGTTATTAAGTGACGTGGAAATGTTCGGAAATGACTAGCCATTGGAATGGCCAATCATGGTTCTATTGGTGCTACGTACATCGTGGCTAATCGTGAACATACTTGGAAATAATGTATGTTAATTTGCTAATTGAATCATGGAAACTATGAAATAGGTGAAATTTGCCTTAAAATAGATGCTGACAGCAGCGGTGTTGTAAGTTTTAAAAATCACTAAAAATAGTAGAAATGTAAATAAATAATGAATGAATTATGTAATCGAACCTTGATGAGTCTATTTTTATATGGAAGAAGCGAAACAACCATATGAGCCGTAATTTACGAGATGTTTAAGTTTTCGTGAAACAGGGCAAGAGCGATTACTGGATCCCCTGTTCTGACTTTGGAAATTTACCATAAATTAACCAGAGATAATTAGAAGTCATGCTTTATATGTACGTATTCCTTTTTGAGTCTTGTTTCATTAGAACCAAACGCATATGTATTGAAGTCCTGTACAGGAAGATATCTAAATCGTAATGCATGAAGGTCAGAGTAGTCGAACCCTGAAACATGGGAGACTTTAACTAATAAACTGTACTAATTGGCCCGACCAAAAATTCTAGAAAAAAATTTGTAGATGGATTTATGAGTCTAGTTTCAGGGAAAATTTACGGAATCAGTTTTCAAGTTTTGGAGCTCGAGATATGAATTTTAGGGTGACAGTGACGCAGTTAGTCAGCTTGTCTGGAAATTTTAAAACGAACTGTATAAATAAATGAATTAAGTCCGTTAACAACTCGTGTCCGACTCCGGCAACGGTCTCGGGTACGGGGTGTTACAATTTTATGGGTATCAGATCTACGGTTTAGTCGATTCTAGGACTACCGTAATACGTCCGGGTCTAGCTATACATGCCGATATGTGTTTATTTGATAGTGTGGAGATTTCTGTCAGTTAAAAATGTGTTTATTTATAGTAATGGATCCCGATCCCAACCGAGCGGTAGCTGATGATCTTGAGAGTGTAGCGCCTGCTCCCGCACAAGGGACAGCGCCGGTGGACTCTCAACCTAGTGCTAGTGATCAGAATGATAAAGCTAGACAGACTTTTTATAGCGTGATGAATGATTGGTTCAACCAATACATTCGAACTAATACGGTTGTTCCACAACCCCCATTCCCGACTAATACAACCCCTGCACCTGCGATACCTCCGGTAACTGACCAGATAAGGTTAAATAAGCCCCCAGTTGATAGAATCCGAAAACACGGGGCTACTGAATTTAAAGCTACAGACAACGACGATGCCGAGCAAGCTGAATTTTGGTTGGACAACACTATTTGGGTACTTGATGAACTATCTTGCACACCCGATGAATGCCTAAAGTGTACGATCTCCTTGTTACGTGATTCTACCTACTATTGGTGGAATACGTTGATTTCTGTTGTGCCTAGAGAGCAAGTAACTTGGGAGTTTTTCCAAACCGAGTTTCGGAAAAAGTATATTAGCCAGAGATTCATTGATCAAAAACGAAAGGAATTTCTTGAACTTAAAACGAGGTTCCATGCCGGTTACTGATTACGAACGAAAGTTTGTAAGGCTTAGCCGGTACGCGCGAGAATGCATTTCTTCAGAAGCTGTGATGTGTAAACGTTTCGAAGATGGACTGAGCGGTGATATAAAGCTGTATGTTGGCATTTTAGAAATCAGAGAATTTGTGGTACTTGTCGAGCGAGCTTGTAAAGCCGAAGAGCTCAGTAAGGAGAAAAGAAAAGCTGATATGGGAGCAAAGGAGTTTCGTAAGAGATCTTCGGGAAAGTCCTTTCAACAGTCATCGAAGAAATTTAGAGATGATTTAGGCCGATCTAGAGACACTTCGGGCTTTTCTAGACGAGATCGTGATCGACCCCCTGTGAGTACATGAGTCACTTCGGTTGCCAGTGTTGGAAATGATCGTCGAGACAGAACAGAGTGCCAGTATTGTGGTAAATGACATTCGGGAAGTTGTAGATTCCATGACCGCTCCTGTTATAAGTGCGGATCAGCTGATCACTTTATCAAGGATTGCCCGAGACTGTCTGAACAAAATATAAATCAGAGTGGGAAACCGGGTGCTACTACTGCTCGAGGTAGACCATCTAGAAATACGAGACATCCTAGTGGTGGTCAGAGAGGATCTAGAGACACTACAACCAGATCTGAGGCTCGTGCTCCTACTAGAGCTTATGCCATACGTGCACGAGAGGATGCTTCCTCACCAGATGTTATTACCGGTACTTTCACTCTCTTTGATACTAATGTGATTGCATTGATTGACCCGGGTTCTACTCATTCTTATATATGTGAGACTTTAGCATCCAGTAAGACTTTACCTGTTGAGTCTACTGAGTTCGTTATTAGAGTGTCGAATCCCTTGGGTCGTTGTGTGCTTGTTGATAAGGTGTGTAAGAAATGTCCCCTAGTAATTCGAGGTTCCTGTTTTCCGGCGGACTTGATGCTTTTACCGTTTGATGAATTTGATGTTATTCTCGGTTTGGATTGGTTGACCGTGCATGATGCGGTTGTGAATTGCAAAAGCAAGACTATTGATTTGAGGTGTGCAAATAATGAGATAATCCGACTTGAGTCTACTGTCTTGAATGGATTGCCAACAATAATATCCTCGATGTTAGCTCAAAAATATGTGAGAAAGGGGTGTGAAGCGTATCTTGCATACGTACTTGATAATAAAGAGCCAGAAAAGAAACTTGAATTGGTACTGGTGGTTTGTGAATATTCGGATATTTTTCCCAAAGAATTATTGGGTTTACCACCTGTTCGGGAGGTAGAGTTTGGTATTGAGCTTGTACCTGGGACTACACCGATTTTGATAGCTCCATGTCGTATGGCACCAACGAAATTGAAGGAATTGAAAGCTCAGTTGCAAGAGTTGATGGATAAAGGTTTCGCTCGACCAAGTTTCTCACCTTGGGGTGCACCAGTATTGTTTGTGAAAAAGAAGGATGGAACCATGAGGTTGTGCATCGACTATCGTCAGCTGAATAAAGTGACTATAAAGAATAAATATCCGTTACCACGCATTGATGATTTGTTTGATCAACTAAAAGGAGCCTCAGTGTTTTCAAAGATAGATTTGAGATCGGGTTATTACCAGTTGTGAATTCGAGATTCGGATATACCCAAAACCGCTTTCAGAACGAGGTACGGTCACTACGAATTCTTAGTGATGCCGTTTGGGCTCACTAATGCCCCTGCTATATTTATGGATTTGATGAATCAGATCTTCAGACCGTATTTGTTTCGGTTTGTAGTTGTGTTTATCGATGATATTTTGGTTTATTTGAGAAATGAAACCGATCATGCTGAACACCTGGGATTAGTGTTGCAAATTTTACGGGATAAGCAGTTATATGCTAAGTTCAGTAAGTGTGAGTTCTGGTTAAGAGAGGTTAGCTTCTTGGTTCATGTGGTATCTGCATCGGGTATTCGAGTTGATCCGAGCAAAATTTTGGCCATACTTAACTGGAAGCCTCCGAGAAATATTACTGAAGTTCGGAGCTTTTTGGGACTTGCCAGTTGCTACAGACGCTTTGTAAAGGGTTTCTTGATGATAGCCACACCAATAACAAAATTACTTTAGAAAGATGTTAAGTTTGAATGGACAGAAAAGTGTCAGAAAAGTTTCGATCAATTGAAAACTTATTTGATTGAAGCTCCAGTACTAGTGCAGCCCGAATCAGGTAAGGAGTTTGTCATCTACAGTGATGCATCCTTACTTGGTTTGGGCTGTGTATTGATGTAAGAAGGTCGAGTTGTAGCTTATGCGTCGAGACAATTGAAGCCACATGAGAAAAATTATCCAACCCATGATCTCGAATTAGCTGCCATCGTATTCGCTTTGAAAATATGGCAACATTACTTATTTGGTGAGAAGTGCCATGTATATTCGGATCACAAAAGTCTCAAATATTTGATGACTCAAAGAGACTTGAATCTGCGACAAAGGCGTTGGCTTGAGTTGTTGAAAGATTATGAGCTTGTCATTGATTATCACCCGGGAAAGGCTAATGTGGTTGCGGATGCCTTAAGTCGTAAATCACTGTTTTCTTTACGAGCGATGAATGTACACTTGTCTGTTCTATCCGACAATGTGTTAGTAGCTGAATTAAAGGCCAAACCATTTTTGATTCATCAAATTCGTGAAGCTTTGAAAGTCGATGATGAATTGGTTGCAAAACGGGCTGAATGTGTTTCGAATATGGAATCAGATTTTCAAATTGATGATGACGATTGTTTGAGGTTCAGAAGTCGTTTGTGTGTTCCAAGAAATTCAGAACTTATTTCGATGATTCTGAACGAAGCTCATTGTAGCTGAGTGTCAATTCACCCGGGGAGCAGTATTTACCTTTGATTGAATTCGGTTACAACAATAGTTTTCAATCAAGTATTAAGATGGCACCTTACGAGGCTTTGTACGGTCATAAATGCCGTACACCATTGTTTTGGACCGAGCTCTGTGAAAGTAAAATTTTCGGAGTTGATTTGATTAAAGATGCTGAGCAGAAAGTAAAAATAATTCGTGAAAGTCTGAAGGCAGCATCAAATCGTCAGAAGTCATACACGGATTTAAAACGAAGAGATATTGAGTATCAGGTGGGAGACAAAGTGTTTCTTAAGGTTTCACCTTGGAAAAAGATACTCAGATTTGGCCGTAAGGGCAAACTAAGTCCTAGATTCATTGGGCCGTATGAAATCTTCGAATGAGTTGGTCCAGTTGCATATAGGTTGCTTTTACCCCCTGAACTTGAAAGGATTCACAACGTTTTTCATGTTTCGATGCTTCGACGTTACAGATCTGATCCTTCTCACATAATTAGTCCATCAGAGGTTGAAATTCAATCTGACTTGAGTTATGAAGAAGAACCGATTCGTATCCTCGCTCGTGAGGTGAAAGAGTTGTGAAACAAAAGGATTCCGTTAGTAAAGGTGTTATGGCTCAAACACGGGATCGAAGAAGCTACTTGGGAAACCAAGAACTCTATGAAAGAACATTCCCAAACCTATTTACCGGTAAGATTTTCGGGGACGAAAATTTCTTAAGTGGGGGAGAGTTGTGACAGCCCTAAATTGACCCTAGTCGGAAAGTGGTTTCGGGACTGCTAAATCGAGTCACCGAAGTATTTGAGTATAATATTTATTGTCTAAAATATGTGAATATGAGTGTGTGAAAGTTTTAAGCTTCGATTTAGTTAATTGCATGTGAATTTAGTTAATAGGACTTATGTGTGACACTTTTGAAATGTGATAGGTTAATCTATAAGGATCTATTAGTGCATGTAATCAAAAGGGTGGACTTGCATGTCAATTTCCCCACTTTGATAGTAGTGGCCGGCCATGACAATGAGGATAGACAAAATGTGATGGGTAATAACAATAAAATAATGTATTAATGGCATAAATTATAAAAAAAATAAAGAAAAAGGGTGTTAAACTAATTAAGAGAATAAAACAAAGAAAAGAAAAAAAAAGTGTTCATCTTTTAACATCCTTGGCCGAAAATGCTAAGAAGAAAGGGGAAGGGGAAACAAATATTCGGCCACTCCTTCTACTCTTGAATAAGGTATGTAATTCATGGTAGCTTTTGAAATTGTTGAATGTATTAAGCTAGTTACTAAGTCCCTTAGTTAGCCCATGTCCAAATTTTGGATCTTGTTGGTAACATGAGTAATCGGTCAGGAGATAATGTTCAAGAAATGGTTTTTGTTCATGTTATTTGGATGAGAAATGGTAGTTAGGTGAAGTAGAGTCTAACAAATGAGCACATATGTGCATTAGTTGCTAAATGGAGAAAAATCGGCAAACAAGTGTGTACTAAGGCCGAATATGATTTTGAATATTATTGAGTAATGTATGTGTTTTGAATTGATGGAATGGAGAGGATGCTTTAATTGTGTTATGAACAATTATATGTTAAATTAAGGTTTGCTAAGCTAGCTATTAAGGTGAAGTGCAAATGTTAGTATTTGATTACTAGTGTATATATATGTATTAGCCGAGTTTTAGACTTGAAACAAAATGGTATTTAGTCAATACAAGTAACCATATTTGTAGAATGTATTAAGTATATAATCGGCCTCAACATAGACATGCATATTTGGCCACATGAATGAATACATAGATTGATGTTGTACGTTCGGCTATAGGTAAGCATATTGATGGCTTTATCTTGACTTAGAAAATCGGCTAAAGGAGAATATTGGCTAATATGTTGAATTTGATTCATGATTTCATACATATATGACTCTAATGCCTAATATATATGGGCTAAGTACCTTAAATTTCTCTTTGATGTTCAAAATGATTAAATGAATTTATTTGTTAAATTAAGCTCAAGAGCAAAGGGGAACTAAATCCGATAAAGGAAAGGAAAAGGTGATCTAATAGTCGTTGAAATCGTTCGACAACATCCGAGGTAAGTTTTCGAGTAATGGAACTTAGATTATGATTCGATTAGGTCATGACATATAAGCATAACAAATAAACGGTGATATAATGATTCTACTTGAATTATATATTGAGGTAATTAGTTTATACTTATGACGGGCAGCCGAATGCGTATGGAGATCATGTTATATAGCGAATCAAAACCATGATCTTTGTATGTGGCTATTGAGCCGAAAATGGTAATGGTAGATAAGTGCCTTGTGACTGAGTTCTAGTAATGAAAACGAAATAAAGATGTGTTATGATTTGTGGACATATGTGCATGATTATTCGGATGATAACCGGACTAAGATCCGAAGGCATTCGTGCGAGTTGCTATATCCGGGCTATGTCCCGAAGGCATTTATGCTAGTGATTATATCCGGGCTAAGACCTGAAGGAATTTGTGCGAGTTGCTATATCCGGGCTAAGACCCGAAGGCATTTGTGCGAGTTGTTATATCCGGCTAAATCCCGGAGATACTTGGGTTTGGAAGTGAGCGATCTTGCTGTAATAGTTTCAATTAATACGTTCATAAAATCCAAACGATAAGGTATGTTTCGTATATGCATCGGAAAAGTCGATTCGTTTTAAATAGTATTCGTTCAATTGATTAACGAACTTTCGGCCTTTAGTTAGGTTTGATACCTTGTGTATGAATATATTGATTGAAGCATGAAGTAAGTATGATTATGAGAATGTGCATATATGAAGTTATTCATTTAGCCATATGAATGTTATACTTTAGTCAAAACTAATTTCATTACTCAAAACTTACTAAGCATTAAATGCTTATTCCGTTTCTTTGATTCTCTGTTTTATAGATTTTGGTTCGTCAGCTATCGGACTTGGGAGTGTCAAAGTCGAAGTCGTCCACACTATCTAAACCACTTTTGGTACTCTTTTAGTTCAATTTGAAAATGGCATGTATAGGGCTGACCCTTGTTGTTAATTGAGTACCCATTTGTAATGTATATTCGTATAGCCATGCGAAAATGGCTCGTATATTTTGAAGTATAACATCATGGTTTTATGGTATGGTTATTAAGTGACGTGGAAATGTTCGGTAATGACTAGCCATTGGAATGGCCAATCATGGTTCTATTGGTGCTACGTACGTCGTGGCTAATCGTGAACATACTTGGAAATAATGTATGTTAATTTGCTAATTGAATCATGGAAATATGAAATAGCTGAAATTTGCCTTAAAATAGATGCTGACAGTAGCGGTGTTGTAAGTTTGAAAAATCACTAAAAATAGTAGAAATGTAAATAAATAATGAACGAATTATGTAATCGAACCTTGATGAGTCTATTTTCATATGGAAGAAGCGAAACGACCATATGAGCCGTAATTTACGAGATGTTTAAGTTTTTGTGAAACAGGGCCAGAGCGATTATTGGATCCCCTGTTCTGACTTTGGAAATTTACCATAAATTAACCAGAGATAATTAGAAGTCATGCTTTATATGTGCGGATTCCTTTTTGAGTTTAGTTTCATTAGAAATAAACAGAATATGTATTGAAGCCCTGTACAGGGAGATATCTAAATCGTAATGCATGAAGGTCAGAGTAGTCGAACCCTGAAACAGGGGAGACTTTAACTAATAAACTGTACTAATTGGCCCGACCAAAAATTCTATAAAAAAAATTGTAGATGGATATATGAGTGTAGTTTCAGGGAAAATTTACGGAATCAGTTTTCAAGTTTTGGATCTCGAGATATGATTTTTAAGGTGACAGTGATGCAGTTAGCCAGCTTGTCTGGAAATTTTAAAACGAACTGTATAAATAAATGAATTAAGTCCGTTAACACCTCGTGTCCGACTCCGGCAACGGTCTCGGGTACGGGGTGTTACAAGAAGATTTTGGTTACTAACATGTTTGATTGATTGAATGTGTTTAGGAAATTTTGCTAATGGATGGAAAACATGATATTGTATGCTTAGATTTAAATAACGGGATGGTAAGTTTAGTTTCTGTTATACGAACTTACTAAGCATGTAATGCTTACTCTATTTTATTTTCCCTGTTTTATAGTGCTTGGAAGCTTGCGAAGGTTGGTAGATCATTGAGCATCGTCACACTATCGACTAGCTTATTTTGGGTATACAAAGTAAAATCATTTTGGTATAATGGCATGTATAGGACAACTTGGTCATTAGTGGCATGAAAATGATGTTTTGTAACCTAGCCATTGGAATGGTTAGTAATGGATTATTTTGGTATGATTAAGTAGGTTATTATGATATATTCATATGTGATATGTTAAGTATATGTGATAGAATGTTGTTAAAGCCTAGGTTTATCCAAGGTAAGTTTATAAACACATATGCATGTAATGGTATGCCATGATGAACGATGGAATTGTTTAATTTGAATGCTTGGAATGGTTGGTATTGGATGTGTGTTCCAAGTGCAGGTCGTGGGTGAAATTTTGGGTGAGAAATGAAGCTAGAAATGGCTTCATTTTGTCCACATGGGCAGACACAAAGGCGTGTGTCTAGACCGTGTGTGACACACGACCTGGTAACATGGGCATGTGGTTAGGCTGTGTGTCCCCTGTATCTTAAAAATGAGAAACATAATGCTCAAAATTGGGCACACGAGCAGAGACACGGGCGTGTGTCTCAGCTGTGTGGTTTACACAGCCTTGAACACGGGCGTGCTACTCAGCTGTGTAAAAACCGCACCTAAATTTTGAAAATAAAATTCACCACACAGCCTAGCAAATGGGCGTGTGACTTCAATTTCTTCATGCCTTAAAATTCAGAGAGTTACACGGGTTAGGGGCACGGGTGGGTGTAGTACACAGCTCGACCACACGGGCGTGTGAGCCCTGTACCTTGGAAAATTCTTTAAATGTCGCCAAAAATTTTATGAGTTTTCGATTAAGTCCCAACATGATAATGCTCGTATTGGGCCTCGAGGGTCCAATTAAAGGATGTTTTGAATGATACTGGTAGATGAATAGTAATTTATAGGAATTATCTGAAAATGTTCTGAATGTTCCAATAATACTTTGAAACCTTATTCCAACGACGGATACGGGTTAGGGGTGTTACACATTTAGCTGTTTAAGCTCACCAACTCCTTTTTAACCCTTGCAGATAAGTAGTGCCGGTGTGAGTGGTATAGTCTTGAGGGGTGATCCAAGCCAGAAACTTTATTTGCTATTAGTAGGTGTTATTTGACTATTTTTTTGTTTTGGGAATAAAAGGAAATGTGATGGATGTTATGTTGGTTTTGCTATGATTTTTAGTTGTTTGCATGCCTATTATACTTGGAAATTGTGGACTTGAAATATGATATTGAGACTGATATTTGGGACATTTTGGTGCTAAATTTATGTAGTATCTAATGCATGATATTTTGAACTAGTTTGGAATGATCTATGTGACAATATATGCTGTGTTTTTAAGGTCAGAAATAGAGGTATCGGTATCGAGTTTTAAAAACAATACCTCTACAATTTTTGATGTGCAGAAAGTCGATTTCGGTAGTTGGTATTGATATTTTCCCACGAGTATCGAAACTTGGGGTAAAATTATTGATAATTTTTCAGTGGTACTGACATTTTTTGAAAGTTGGGTTTTTAAGACAAGAAATAGTAAGCTAATTTGATATTGATTTTCCAAAAGGTATCAATACCACTTGAGAGAATTACCGATACCACTCTACCAATATCGATACCTACGTAACAGTTTTGGGATATTTAGCTAAGTGACCTTATTGCTTGTTTAGTGCTTATTTTATGATTGTACAATGTATGTTAGCACGTTTTATACACCTTAGAGTAAGTATGACTACAAATCGTATGAATGCCATAATAATAGAGGAGAAAAAAAGACTTATGTTTAATAATGAGTCAATTTATGTTGTATGAAATGTGAGATGGTGGTGTAGCATCCTATTCTCGGGCTCGGTGACCAAGCCAGGTATAGGGTGTTATAGAAAGTGGATGAGTTGATTGGCTCTATGCAAACTTTTGAGATGAACTTATAAGAAAAAAACCAACTTGACACATTTAAGACCAATAAGATTATAGATTTAAATGTAAAATATTTGTTGCACTAGACTGTTCAACATTGTCTTAATAGACAACTTAACAACTTGCTCTCTTTACAAAAAAATAACCAATGTTTTTAAGAAGTTTACTAATGAGAATAGGAGTGTTGGCGATGGTTGAGTTGCAAGAAAAACAATAAATGACTATCTTTATCAAAAAATATGAATCCTAGGAGAAGATAGGATTCATGCCATGAGTGTGAAGGTTTTGGGTAGATTCAAGCAGATTGTGCAAACACTACTAAGAAAAAGAAGGCGTCATTCAATATAACTTAGAGTGATGAAGACAGTAATAGTGATAATGTAGAAGATGAAAGGCATGTAAGAAACTATGTTACCTTTATTTTAAAGAAAAAAATTATTGTTACAGATGTTAAAACATTCAAATAGGCTCGAACACTATCTACGATAGTGATGATGATGTAGCTAAAATTGAGATGGAAGAAACATACAAAGGCATGCTTTATAAATGGGACTTTGTTCGCAATGTTAATGAGAACTTATGAGAAGAAATCTCTAGCTTTAAAAAGGAAAATAAAAAATTGCTTAAAGCATTGGAAGATAAAAAGATTTGTTTACGTATCAATAAACCAAGTTGAATGAAGTACAAAAGTTGGCTACCCAAGCCATCTTGAAGAAAATGGGGTTTAAAAGTGAGAAACTAGATGAAAATCTTCCTACAGGAATATGTTGGGAAGAGCAAAAGTATATGAGAGAACTTAGGTTAGGAAGGATGCACCCATCTCTATTATAAATCATCATCAGAAGAAAAATAAGCTTGTATATTACTATTATAGTGTAATTGGTCATGTAAGTTAAAGATCTTATAGGGGATTACCGTGGTCAACACAATAATAAACAAAGAAGGGATTTTTGCAAAAATAAGAATGGAGAAAGGACCAAAAATGTCTTTTAACAACTCACACTTCTTTAAAAGCCTACTCTAATAACATGTGATATTTCAATAGTGGGTGGTTAAGGCATATGACTGGTGAGAGGAGTTATATTAAAAATTTTCAAAACTATCATAAAGGGATAGTTACATTCGAGGATTGAAAGAAATGTAGAATCCTTGGAAAATGAATTCTTAATATTGAAGACTTCCCAAAATTAAAGATTTTTTTCTTGTTGAAGGGCTTAAGGTTAACTTAATTAGTGTTAGACATTTATATTATCAAAGATTGCGTGCTAAATTCACAAAAGAAGGTTGCATTTGATGGAGCAAGATGACAACCATATTATGAAGGGTGCCAACTCTTTTGACAACTACTACATAGTAGTTGATTTATTGAAGTGTAACAAAATTGCTATTCAAGATTTTAGGGCATTGGAAAGTATTAGTGAATACATTATTAGAAAGCAACCTTGAGTATCTCATAAGGTGTTGAAACATTTTAACAAAAGAAGTCCTTATGAGCTTTTATACATAGACCTTATCGGACTTGTGCAAATGAAAAGCCTTGGTGACAAAAGATATATATATATATTTATATTGATGGTTTCTCCCATTACTCAATGGTTGAAATTTTTACTATAAATTCAAAAACTTTGAAGTCTTCAAAAAGTTGTGTAAAATTGATGAATGAAAAAGCCCTCCTGATTAACAAAGTCCTCATAATCAGAAGTGATCTTGTATAGTAGTTTGAGAATTATGATTTTGCCACATTCAATGACTAAGATGGAATGGCACATGAGTTCAAAATAGCTAAAACTCCATAAAAAATGGAGTAGTTGAAAAAAGAATAGAACTCTTTGAGATATGAGTCAAGTAATGCTTAAATTGAAAAGACTATTACATGTATTATAGATTGTAGCAATCAACACATCATGTTATGTGATAAATATAGCCATACTTCACCCCAAAACCAGAAAAATTCTATACGATATTTTAAAAGAAACCATTTGTGGTATAATTTCATGTCTTTAGCAATCCATCTTTGATAAATTCATTAATAAAATAGTGTTTATTGCACAACGGAAGTTTAATTTTTTTTCTAAAATCAAGTCTTATGGTATTTAAAGTAATAAAACCTAAATCAAATTAGTACTTATGTTTTGAGCGAGACGA
Source organism: Gossypium hirsutum (assembly GCF_007990345.1). Classification (NCBI taxonomy): domain Eukaryota; kingdom Viridiplantae; phylum Streptophyta; class Magnoliopsida; order Malvales; family Malvaceae; genus Gossypium; species Gossypium hirsutum. The sequence continues at coordinate 39,909,340 of NC_053434.1, read as the reverse complement.
TTGACTTGTCATCAAATGTAGTAATTAATTTGAGGTATTTCCATAGTTAACGAGCTTGTTTTCTAGGCAATTTAGGATTTTATATTATATTTTCAGTATTTAAGACTTAGGATAAATATTAATAAAATACTTATTTTTAACATATTTTTATGAGTGTTAGGACCCAATTGGCCGACATAGGCTTTAGGTAGCCTAATATGTTTAATTGAGAGTGTAGGATAAAGAATTAAAGGCCCAATTGACGTGGAAGGAAGGGACAAGTGATGCACAAGCTTTTCCATATGTCAAAGCATGAAATGAATGACATATGGCATATTTTTCATGTTATATTGCGCCATAGACATTGTAGGGCGCTATACAGGTCAACGTGATGCCCCAGAATATCAAGGCAATTTTCGTCTGCGCAATCAACTTTATACGAAGACGTGAAGACCTAATTTGGGATATCAACACTTTTATAAATAAGACATTAAAGGTTTGATGTATCTAAGTCATCCTAGACGCCTTCAAAAAGCTTTAATAGTTTAGGAGTATGATTAAATTAATTTTCTTTTGGCTTTTCATAAAATAGTTGTTTTTAATCTTGGATTTGGTTTCGATCCAAGAGTTTATTTATTTTATCGAACTATCTCAGTTTATCTTTATTCCCATCAATTTATTTGCTACTCCATTCTCAATTCGGTAACAAATCCACAATTATTCAAATCTCTTCTCTCTTTTGAATAAATCGTGTTATTTACAGGATTATTTAATTAGAGTCAAGATTATGACTAATATAAGTGGCTATATTTGTAACACCCTATACCCGGTCTAGTCACCCGACCTAAGCTATAAGGTATTACAACTATAAAACGTTAATATTGTTCACCAACCAATCAAACATAGCCAAAAGATCATTTCATAACAAATTACAATCATTTCCGTGTTATTCAATCATATTGAAACCTAATTCGAGCTTACGGAACATTTAAAACAAATCAGGAACAATTTTGGATTAAACTGAGACTTTTACAAAAATTTAGGTAAATAGTGAAAATAAGGGTCACACGGCCATGTGACAGAGTGTAACACCTCTTACCTGTACTCGAGGCCGAGACAAGGTACAGGGTATTACCGTACACAAACATGACATTTCCAGAAAATCACGGGCTATAAAATTTCGCTCCAAATTAAAACAATCAAACACATTCATAGTGTCCCTATTGTGGGCCTACGAAACTCAAAACATGCATTAAGAATGGTCTAGGACTAAACCGAGGGCTTAAGAAACTCTTAGGAAAATTTCTAGGTTTAAACCTCACACGCTCGTGTGGAGGCAATGCACCCGCCCGTGTGCTTGGGACACACCCGTGTTCCTTACCCATGTGGAATTAATTGAATTTATTCTCCATTTCAAACCTATAGGGCTTTTCACACGGCCGAACACACACCCGTGTCCAAAAACTCAGACATTCTGTTTATGACATCATTATTCATTTTGAAGCGCACGGCCAAGATACACGCCCGTGTGCTAGGCCATGTCCAAACGGTTGAGACACACGGCCGTGTCTTTGCCCGTGTGTTTAATACCATGCAAACTGACCCAAAATTTTAGGTGTAGGGGACACACAGCCAGGCAACACACCCATGGGGGCTGACCGTGTGTCACACACGGCCTAGGCACATGCCCATGTGTCTACATGTGTGGACCTTTTTCGGGCTATTTTCCAAGCCTTTGGTCACCCTCTAACATCCATACACACCTAAAAATTTCAAAGGTATTTAACATGGCCTAATTATACTCTTAAGCAACCTTAGCATAACTCATTGCACTTTAACCTCATCCAATCGGTTTAGTACATGCTAAATTATTCTTTTTGTATTAAAGATTACCATATCATCAAACACATTTAGACTTGGTTCATTTTATAACTCATTGCCAGTTATGACCTACCCATCTCCAAGTGATTTGGCCACATTCCACATGTCCATTCATGATATACAACATTTAACCATCTAATGAACATTTAAACACCAACATGAACAATTAGTAGGTTACAACCTACATCAAAATGAGCCATGTCTTATGGCCACATACAAAACGAATAGGTATATCATTCAAGCCCTTACATTGGCTAACCACTGACACATATAACAAAATAACCAAAAACCTATACATGCCATTGTAACAAAGTAAAAGTATCTATATACCAAAGCAAGATAAACTGATAGTGTTGACAATAATCCAATCTTCTTCCAATCTTCACGAGTCTACGAGCTCTATAAGATAGGGAAAGGAAAGGGGGTAAGCATTAACATGCATAGTAAGTTTGGATAACATGAAAGTAAACTTACCTGTTATTTTACATACAACCATAAAAGATATTCATGCCAAACATGTATAGTATAAATCCCCCATCACATATACTCAATCATCAAGTTAGTTTCCTCTCAAGAAATATAGCATTAATCTTAGGTGAGCTCATCAATTCAAACATTTCCATTATCGTTTCTCATTATAGTCCCGTTGAGTTTCTCAGAAATCTCGATGGGTATCCCGTTAACCGTCAAGTCATGATAGTGACCATTTTAAATATACACTCCCGTGAACCTCACTCTTATGGCGGGATTACCAATCCAGGTTAAATCCCTCATAACATAAATTCAAGGAGCATCGTCAGGATTACCATTCCAGGCTAAGTCACCTACAACGACAATTGATCCAATACGCCCGGATCTGAAATGCCAGTCTATGCTAATTTCAGTCTTTAATCGCATTACCCATCCAGGCTAAATCCACAATGCACATATTTTCATCGAGAGGTTCGATCACTTAAGGAACACCCGTCTGGGCTGGATCCTTACTATACTGAGATTATCGGATTACCAATCCGAACTAAATCTCTTTCTGCAACACATGCAGGATCTCATGTCATGTAAAAAAGAATTTACCCATCGAGTCTCCCTTTATCATTCAACCAGGACAATTGTCATCTTTTTCATTTTACACTATCATATTTCATGGATTTTCATACAATCAATATCTAAATTAACATACATTTAAGAATATGCATTTTCAAGTATATTTAAAGTTTACTTCGAGTTACACGAACTTACCTGGTAATTGCTTCGGTTTTTTATTTTAGTTATTCTGAAACCTTTCATTTTCCACGGTCAACCTCAAGAATTGGTTCCTCGGGTTCTATAACAGTAAAAATAAATTATTAGTACCTCATACTATTCATTTCAGACCTAAATTTTACCTCTCACACTTTTACAAATTAGTCCCTAGGCTCGTATAATGGAATGCATGAAATTCCTTGGTTACCCATGCCTAGCCAAATGTATCCTGAGCTCACACCAGCCTATATTTTCATCTATTTCACATTTCTACCATATTTTATACTTTTTACAAAACGGTCCTTTAGGCCATTTCAATGAAAATCTACCTAGTAAAAGTTGTTTACCATACTTTAAACTCTCTTATTCCTCCTTAAATCATTAAAATACAAGCATCTTATACATGGGTAAATTTCCAAACACGTACCCTGTAACACCCCGAACCCGAGACCGACACCGGAGTCGGACACGAGATGTTAACAAACTTTGAAAATTTTTCCAGACACTGCCCAGTCTGAGTACTAGTCGCTTCAAAAATCTTATCTTGAGTTTCACAACTCGAAAATCAGTTTTGTGATTTTTCCCTGGAACTAGACTCATGTCCCCACCTATGTATTTTTTTCTAGAATTTTTGGTCGGGCCAATTAGTACAGTTTATTAGTCAAAGTCTCCCATGTTACAGGGGTCGACTACACTGACCTTTTCCCATTACGACTGGGATATCTCTCTGCACAGAGCTTCAATACTGATGCCGTTTGTTTCTATGGAAACTAGACTCAGAGAGGAATCCATACATATATGGTATGACCCCTAATTATCTCTGGTCAATTTATAGTGAATTTCCAAATGCGGAACAGGGAATCCAGAAACTGTTCTGGCCCTGTTCCACAAGAACCCGAATATCTCTTACTGTACTGTTCCTATGATTGTTTCGTTACTTCCATAAGAAAGTAGATTCATCAAGGTTCGATTACATAATTTATTCACTATTTAATTCCAATCATACTATTTTTAGTGATTTTCCAAATCTACATCACTGCTGCTGCCAACATCTGCCTTTAAGGTAGACTTTACCTATTTAATAGTTTCCATGGTTCAACTAGCCCCTTTAGCATGAATAGCGCAAATTATGATAGTGATTAACCATTCCATACCAAATGATTATAACATTATGCTCAAACATATGTAAGCCATTTTCGCATGGCTATATACATTAACCAAAATATTCCTCCGCCACTAGTCTATTTTATACGTGCCATAAGACAATCCAAAACATTGCAGTACCGAACCGTGGATAGTGATAGTGTGACTAGTTGCTGACGATCCCCGAGCCTGTAGCTTCGCAATGAGATCTATAAAACAGAGGAGACAGAGTAAACGGAGTAAGCATTACAATGCTTAGTAAGTTTTAAGCAGTGGCAATAGATAACAATCAAATTATAACATAGTTGTTCGTATTTTTATTTCACTCTTCCTTCGGGCATACCATCCCTTTTCCGAATACGCACGTCTCATCATATACAATAGGCAGATAAACTTTCACGTAAAAGTGAGCTCATGTGACATAGATATATCGTATGATTTCCCATCACCTCTCACACTGATTCGATATCACATAATCATAAGAGTAGTCTCATAGATTGCTCTCACATGCATCACATAACTACCTTATGATTTAGTGCAATCAAGCTCACATATAGACTTGGAGTACATACCTGTTTAACCTTTCGCATTGAATATATTTATAAGCAACTCTTATTACGAAGTCTTACCCGGACATAATCTCCACACGAAGTTATCGAGTCTTACCCGGACAAAATTCCCACACGCAGTCATCGGGTCTTTAGAGTCCGGATATAGTACGAGCACGAAGCTTACGGACATTAATCAGTGATAATATTCTCGCATAAAGCCTGCGGGGTTTTAACCCGGATATAGTACTGACACAAATGCCCTTCGGGACTTATCACATTCATACACTTTCACATTCATCACATCGGCCATTAGGCCCTATCTCACATACACATGCTCACATTCATCACATTGGCCACTCGGCCTTATCACACATACACCTGTTCACTTTCATCACATTGGCCATTCGGCCTTATCACACATACACATGTTCACATTCATCACATTGGCCATTCGGCCTTATCTCATATATGCATGTTCACATTGATCACATTGGCCATTCGGCCCTATTCACACATATACACTTTCACATTTATTCAATTAGACTTCACATACCACATATACCATCATGTACAGACTTGGGCTTGACCGAATCTACATCCATCACTTTCCAATGAATAATTCAATTTTACGCCATACTATCATTTCATATTCGAATTATCATAAGCTTACAATATCACGATTTAGAATTCAAGTATGGGTTTAATCAATAGCTTATGAGTAACTAAAACAAGTTTTATCCATGTTTACAACAACATCACATATTCACTACGAGCTGTTTTCCTGAGCAATGGTCACTAAATTGTTTATAAATGGAGCTACAAAACTCCAAATCACTTGCCGTTAATTTTTCCTGAATATAGACTCGTATATCTTCCATCCATGAAATTTCCAGAATTTTAGGTTGGGCCAATCAACACCAGATTTTTCTTAAGTTTTCCCCTGATTCACTGTTTGACTAATCTGACCACTCTTCACTACGAATCAAATTTCTCATTATCAGAAATTACTTTGTTTACACGGTTTCTTTTATAAGAAACTAGACTCATTAAGCTTTAATTTCATGTCTCATTCAGCCTCTAATTCAAATCCATGAATTTATGGTGATTTTCTGAATTCATGTTACTGCTGCTGTCCTGAGCAGGTTTATCACAATTTTACTCTTCTGACATATCCTTTCAGCACTTCATAATATCATATCCATTTGGCAACATATCATATCAATAACTTACCTATACTTCATAATAACCATTAGGCTATATGCATAAAGATTTACAATAGAGTTATGATTCTTTTAATATGTGCTTAACATATCATACTCAATCACATTATAGGCATTAATACTTAAAACTTACCTCGATTGCTAATGTACGTCAATTCCGACTATTCGACCAATTTCCCTTTTTCCACGATCCGACTTTGTTTCCTTGAGTTCTTGAGCTAATGAACCAATTTAAACTTATCACATCACTATTGTGTAAAACCACATTCGATTATATTATAATTCGGTTAGCAAGAAATACACTTATTCCTTATAACATTTAGCTTCAAGATCACCACCTCAATCATCTCAAGTACCAAACATGCATTAATACTCTCTTTAGTACAATATAAAATAATCGTACACATCTTTAATCACCTTAAACAAATTACTAAGTATTATAGAAAATCAAAGCATACTCATCGTTAGTCTTATTCGGCCATCTCAATACGTTCTAAGTGACCATATGTATATACGTCTATACTAAAGTGCTTTACATTAATAACACCATATCAACAATGTATAATGCCGACCCCTTTAAACCAATTATCCATACAAATATTATTTGTACACATTTCCTTACCTAAATTTCACATTCGGCAACCACTTAATCAACTTAACAAATTTTCTATACTTCAAAACCACAAGTAAGTATCATAATTTGTATCATTACATCGATTAAACTAAATCATGCATTAGCTTTTAGCACATTCGGCCATTAAAGAGACAACCCAATTAACATTCAAACCTTTATAAGCTTAAATTTCCCAAGACTGAATATCACATAAAAACCTTTAATACACATGCAAAGTTTACACTTTAACTAATTATGCATATACTAATAAACCGAATATTATTAAACAACCATTTGAATAATTCTTTATCACATGTTCACAATCGGCATAACCATGTTACAAATTCAATACATAAAAATCTTCTTATCCAAGGCTATATTTGACCTATATGTATTTTCTTTACAACCATTCATCAACAATTAAGCACATGTTTAATGGCCGAATGCACATACCTCTTACTCATCCTTAACAGATTTTTTATTATCAAGCTTCCATTTCCACTTAACTACGAACCATTTAAAACAATCAATATTTCACACATTGTCGAATGCATATATATTTTCATCCAAACTCATAATTTCACAAGCTTAGCCTCATTTAATGACTACTTGTTCATCAAGACATTAAACACATCATGCATAACATACAAAGCATCCTTAGCCAAAAAAAATACTATCACAAAACTTCCTTGGCCGAATGTCATCTTTTTCCATTAACTAGATTTTGCCATGGGCTTGCTTCAATACTTGAGACCACTCAAATAATATTCAAACTTAATCCTTCATTTGATTTCTCATTTTAGCACATATTTGGCTAATATATGCTATCAATTTAATTACAATTATAAATTTTCAACTCAAACTCATTCTTTACCTCGTCTTTCACCTTAATTCAAATTCGGCAAGTATATAAACATATATTAGCAATTTAATTATAGCATTCCACAATTAAGCACAAGTTTCATACTTCACTTTAATAACCGAATGATATTCTACTCAAACTTGCCCCTCATAGCAAATTTAATTAGTCTATCCACATCCATAAACACTTATCATCAAAACATCCACAATCTAATCCTTGAAGCCATGACCAAATGCTTTATGAAATAAATTCACAAAAATTAACATATGGGTCATGTTGTGAGCTTCAAAACTAACAACATTTCGCAAAAAAAATTAAAATAAAATACATGAAATCTCACCTTAATTCCCAACACCAAATGACCGAGTGCCTTTGGTGTTCTTTCCTTTATACCCTAGCCGAATGCTCCAATCATCCATCAAAATTACAAATTTTAGCATGGGCTAAGTAAGAGTCATGATTATTTACCTAAATCAAGATCAAATTTCACAATTTGACATAATATACTAACCTTTTTAATGACTCAAGTGACCAAAAATTCTTCCCCTCCTTTGTTTCTTCTATTCGGCCATGTTGAACAACAAAGAAAGGATTTTGTTTTTCCTCCCCTTTCACAAGTCACGGCAATGGGGAGTAAGGGGGAGACAACTTTGGTTTCTCCTCCCACTCACCTCATGTTTTATCATTCTTAATTCATTCTTTTATTTTCTAAACTCATAGTGCTAATAAAAGAATTCATATTATCCTCAATGACCCATCCATGGCCGGCCACTACTCATTCATAAGGGATATTTGACATGCAAACCCTTTATTCATATGACATGCACTAATTGAGCCTTATAGATTAACTATCACATTTTAAAAGTGTCACACATAAGTCCCATCGACTAAATTCACATGCAATTTACTAAATCAAAGCTTAAAACTTTCACACATTCATATCCACATATAATAGTCATAAAATATGACGGCTAATTATTTTTATGACTTGATTTTGTGGTCCCGAAACCACTTTTCGACTAGGGTCAAAGTAGGGGTGTCACAACTCTCCCCCCTTAAGAAATTTTCGTCCCCGAAAATTTCTACCGATGCATAGTTTAGGATAACGTCTTCTTCTTGAATTATATCCACAAAGACATTAGCTCATTGATAGCAATTGTAATTCATTATTGATTTCACATCGGTCTATAAAGTCACTTTCTTATCTTAAAACAAATACATAAACATTTCTACAAGTATGCACAAATATCTCATTTTCTTGATTTCATAAGCAATAATCACTTAATTTAATTCATATATGCATTTCAAACACACATTAAGCACCTATTAACATGTATAATTCACATCATCAACCCACATATTTGTAACCCACAATTTCATCCATGTATAAGCTGTAACCCAACCGAAAGTACACATATACTCAATATTCGACTTAACTCATTTCCAAAAGAAAAGTCAACTTCCACGTACCTGAACATTTAGTTCATTTAGCACATTCAATCATAGTTAACGTTACCCGTATACAGTCAAATAGGCATAAAGCCTAATAAAATACACTGGCATGTGATTTATTCTAGCGTATAACTCGTGTATCCAAAATTATCAACATTCATCAAAAATTCTTTCAAACTTTCGAATGTCGAAACTTAACCAAAATAATTTCTTGAACAAGATTAGCAAAATAGTGTCCATTCAGCAATAGCACATATAGCTCTTACAATGCCATATCCTAGATATGGTCTTACATATTCTCACATATCGAGCCGATGCCATGTCCCAGACATGGTCTTACACACTATCTAAAATCAATGCCTTCGTCCCAAACGAGGTCTTACTTGAATTCCACTTCACACACTTAGTGCCCACTGACCGATCTCGCACTCATAGTGCTCGGTTAAAGAAATTCGCACACACACAGTGCCTCTAATTATTCACATACATAGCGCTCTTATTCATTCGTTAATACACATTGATATGACTTAACCAAGTCTATAAACATCATGTATGTACACTTTTAAACATATCGTCTCGTTTAAATTTGAATTTGTATAGTAGTGAGCACTTAAACTTTGCTCAAATTACCGGCACGAAGGCCCGAATACACGTCACCAGCATGATTGCTCTTCGGGATTTAGCACGGATATATCACTAGCACGAATGCTCTTCAGAACTTAGCCCGGATACATCACTAGCACGAATGCTCTTCGGGACTTAGCCCGGATATATCACTAGCACGAATGCTCTTCGGGACTTAGCCCGGATACATCACTAGCACGAATGCAATGCTCTTCGGGACTTAGCCCGGATACATCACTAGCACGAATGCTCTTCGGGACTTAGCCCGGATACATCACTAGCACGAATGCTCTTCGGGACTTAGCCCGGATATATCACTAGCACGAATGCTCTTCGGGACTTAGCCCGGATACATCACTAGCACGAATGCTCTTCGGGACTTAGCCCGGATATATCAACTTGCACAAATGCCTTCGGATCTTAGTCCGGATATGGTCACTTAGCACAAAGCCTTCGGGACTTAGCCCGGACATCATTCGAATAACCATGCACATTTAACAATAAATCATGACACATTAGTATTTCATTTACATTACTTGAATACAAACACAACATGCTTATCGACCATTTAACTTCCAGTTCTATAGCCACATACAAAAATCACATTTATAGTCATAACACTCCTTCAAAATTGCATCACTTATAACCTTATAATCCAATCCAAATCGAAATTCAAATACGAGTACATGATACGTACCTGATCAACTTAATAATTAGGCATATCTAAATGAAGTTATATCGCAAATTCTCATAGTCAGAAGCTTGCTACAGCTCGATCGGGATCAAGATTCATTACAATACAGCAAACACATTTTTAATAGCCAAAAATCATCACACTATCATTTTATCACTTTATGGCATGTATAAATAGACTCACGCGTGCTACGTTAGTCCTAGAATCGACTAAACCGTAGCTCTGATACCAATAAAATGTAACACCCCGAACCCGAGACCGACACCGGAGTCGGACACGAGATGTTAACAAACTTTGAAAATTTTTCCAGACACTGCCCAGTCTGAGTACTAGTCGCTTCAAAAATCTTATCTTGAGTTTCACAACTCGAAAATCAGTTTTGTGATTTTTCCCTGGAACTAGACTCATGTCCCCACCTATGTATTTTTTTCTAGAATTTTTGGTCGGGCCAATTAGTACAGTTTATTAGTCAAAGTCTCCCATGTTACAGGGGTCGACTACACTGACCTTTTCCCATTACGACTGGGATATCTCTCTGCACAGAGCTTCAATACTGATGCCGTTTGTTTCTATGGAAACTAGACTCAGAGAGGAATCCATACATATATGGTATGACCCCTAATTATCTCTGGTCAATTTATAGTGAATTTCCAAATGCGGAACAGGGAATCCAGAAACTGTTCTGGCCCTGTTCCACAAGAACCCGAATATCTCTTACTGTACTGTTCCTATGATTGTTTCGTTACTTCCATAAGAAAGTAGATTCATCAAGGTTCGATTACATAATTTATTCACTATTTAATTCCAATCATACTATTTTTAGTGATTTTCCAAATCTACATCACTGCTGCTGCCAACATCTGCCTTTAAGGTAGACTTTACCTATTTAATAGTTTCCATGGTTCAACTAGCCCCTTTAGCATGAATAGCGCAAATTATGATAGTGATTAACCATTCCATACCAAATGATTATAACATTATGCTCAAACATATGTAAGCCATTTTCGCATGGCTATATACATTAACCAAAATATTCCTCCGCCACTAGTCTATTTTATACGTGCCATAAGACAATCCAAAACATTGCAGTACCGAACCGTGGATAGTGATAGTGTGACTAGTTGCTGACGATCCCCGAGCCTGTAGCTTCGCAATGAGATCTATAAAACAGAGGAGACAGAGTAAACGGAGTAAGCATTACAATGCTTAGTAAGTTTTAAGCAGTGGCAATAGATAACAATCAAATTATAACATAGTTGTTCGTATTTTTATTTCACTCTTCCTTCGGGCATACCATCCCTTTTCCGAATACGCACGTCTCATCATATACAATAGGCAGATAAACTTTCACGTAAAAGTGAGCTCATGTGACATAGATATATCGTATGATTTCCCATCACCTCTCACACTGATCCGATATCACATAATCATAAGAGTAGTCTCATAGATTGCTCTCACATGCATCACATAACTACCTTATGATTTAGTGCAATCAAGCTCACATATAGACTTGGAGTACATACCTGTTTAACCTTTCGCATTGAATATATTTATAAGCAACTCTTATTACGAAGTCTTACCCGGACATAATCTCCACACGAAGTTATCGAGTCTTACCCGGACAAAATTCCCACACGCAGTCATCGGGTCTTTAGAGTCCGGATATAGTACGAGCACGAAGCTTACGGACATTAATCAGTGATAATATTCTCGCATAAAGCCTGCGGGGTTTTAACCCGGATATAGTACTGACACAAATGCCCTTCGGGACTTATCACATTCATACACTTTCACATTCATCACATCGGCCATTAGGCCCTATCTCACATACACATGCTCACATTCATCACATTGGCCACTCGGCCTTATCACACATACACCTGTTCACTTTCATCACATTGGCCATTCGGCCTTATCACACATACACATGTTCACATTCATCACATTGGCCATTCGGCCTTATCTCATATATGCATGTTCACATTCATCACATTGGCCATTCGGCCCTATTCACACATATACACTTTCACATTTATTCAATTAGACTTCACATACCACATATACCATCATGTACAGACTTGGGCTTGACCGAATCTACATCCATCACTTTCCAATGAATAATTCAATTTTACGCCATACTATCATTTCATATTCGAATTATCATAAGCTTACAATATCACGATTTAGAATTCAAGTATGGGTTTAATCAATAGCTTATGAGTAACTAAAACAAGTTTTATCCATGTTTACAACAACATCACATATTCACTACGAGCTGTTTTCCTGAGCAATGGTCACTAAATTGTTTATAAATGGAGCTACAAAACTCCAAATCACTTGCCGTTAATTTTTCCTGAATATAGACTCGTATATCTTCCATCCATGAAATTTCCAGAATTTTAGGTTGGGCCAATCAACACCAGATTTTTCTTAAGTTTTCCCCTGATTCACTGTTTGACTAATCTGACCACTCTTCACTACGAATCAAATTTCTCATTATCAGAAATTACTTTGTTTACACGGTTTCTTTTATAAGAAACTAGACTCATTAAGCTTTAATTTCATGTCTCATTCAGCCTCTAATTCAAATCCATGAATTTATGGTGATTTTCTGAATTCATGTTACTGCTGCTGTCCTGAGCAGGTTTATCACAATTTTACTCTTCTGACATATCCTTTCAGCACTTCATAATATCATATCCATTTGGCAACATATCATATCAATAACTTACCTATACTTCATAATAACCATTAGGCTATATGCATAAAGATTTACAATAGAGTTATGATTCTTTTAATATGTGCTTAACATATCATACTCAATCACATTATAGGCATTAATACTTAAAACTTACCTCGATTGCTAATGTACGTCAATTCCGACTATTCGACCAATTTCCCTTTTTCCACGATCCGACTTTGTTTCCTTGAGTTCTTGAGCTAATGAACCAATTTAAACTTATCACATCACTATTGTGTAAAACCACATTCGATTATATTATAATTCGGTTAGCAAGAAATACACTTATTCCTTATAACATTTAGCTTCAAGATCACCACCTCAATCATCTCAAGTACCAAACATGCATTAATACTCTCTTTAGTACAATATAAAATAATCGTACACATCTTTAATCACCTTAAACAAATTACTAAGTATTATAGAAAATCAAAGCATACTCATCGTTAGTCTTATTCGGCCATCTCAATACGTTCTAAGTGACCATATGTATATACGTCTATACTAAAGTGCTTTACATTAATAACACCATATCAACAATGTATAATGCCGACCCCTTTAAACCAATTATCCATACAAATATTATTTGTACACATTTCCTTACCTAAATTTCACATTCGGCAACCACTTAATCAACTTAACAAATTTTCTATACTTCAAAACCACAAGTAAGTATCATAATTTGTATCATTACATCGATTAAACTAAATCATGCATTAGCTTTTAGCACATTCGGCCATTAAAGAGACAACCCAATTAACATTCAAACCTTTATAAGCTTAAATTTCCCAAGACTGAATATCACATAAAAACCTTTAATACACATGCAAAGTTTACACTTTAACTAATTATGCATATACTAATAAACCGAATATTATTAAACAACCATTTGAATAATTCTTTATCACATGTTCACAATCGGCATAACCATGTTACAAATTCAATACATAAAAATCTTCTTATCCAAGGCTATATTTGACCTATATGTATTTTCTTTACAACCATTCATCAACAATTAAGCACATGTTTAATGGCCGAATGCACATACCTCTTACTCATCCTTAACAGATTTTTTTATTATCAAGCTTCCATTTCCACTTAACTACGAACCATTTAAAACAATCAATATTTCACACATTGTCGAATGCATATATATTTTCATCCAAACTCATAATTTCACAAGCTTAGCCTCATTTAATGACTACTTGTTCATCAAGACATTAAACACATCATGCATAACATACAAAGCATCCTTAGCCAAAAAAAATACTATCACAAAACTTCCTTGGCCGAATGTCATCTTTTTCCATTAACTAGATTTTGCCATGGGCTTGCTTCAATACTTGAGACCACTCAAATAATATTCAAACTTAATCCTTCATTTGATTTCTCATTTTAGCACATATTTGGCTAATATATGCTATCAATTTAATTACAATTATAAATTTTCAACTCAAACTCATTCTTTACCTCGTCTTTCACCTTAATTCAAATTCGGCAAGTATATAAACATATATTAGCAATTTAATTATAGCATTCCACAATTAAGCACAAGTTTCATACTTCACTTTAATAACCGAATGATATTCTACTCAAACTTGCCCCTCATAGCAAATTTAATTAGTCTATCCACATCCATAAACACTTATCATCAAAACATCCACAATCTAATCCTTGAAGCCATGACCAAATGCTTTATGAAATAAATTCACAAAAATTAACATATGGGTCATGTTGTGAGCTTCAAAACTAACAACATTTCGCAAAAAAAATTAAAATAAAATACATGAAATCTCACCTTAATTCCCAACACCAAATGACCGAGTGCCTTTGGTGTTCTTTCCTTTATACCCTAGCCGAATGCTCCAATCATCCATCAAAATTACAAATTTTAGCATGGGCTAAGTAAGAGTCATGATTATTTACCTAAATCAAGATCAAATTTCACAATTTGACATAATATACTAACCTTTTTAATGACTCAAGTGACCAAAAATTCTTCCCCTCCTTTGTTTCTTCTATTCGGCCATGTTGAACAACAAAGAAAGGATTTTGTTTTTCCTCCCCTTTCACAAGTCACGGCAATGGGGAGTAAGGGGGAGACAACTTTGGTTTCTCCTCCCACTCACCTCATGTTTTATCATTCTTAATTCATTCTTTTATTTTCTAAACTCATAGTGCTAATAAAAGAATTCATATTATCCTCAATGACCCATCCATGGCCGGCCACTACTCATTCATAAGGGATATTTGACATGCAAACCCTTTATTCATATGACATGCACTAATTGAGCCTTATAGATTAACTATCACATTTTAAAAGTGTCACACATAAGTCCCATCGACTAAATTCACATGCAATTTACTAAATCAAAGCTTAAAACTTTCACACATTCATATCCACATATAATAGTCATAAAATATGACGGCTAATTATTTTTATGACTTGATTTTGTGGTCCCGAAACCACTTTTCGACTAGGGTCAAAGTAGGGGTGTCACATACCCTAGCTTGATATATGGGTAGAAATGGGTAGAGCATGTTACGAGGATCTCAAAATTACAAAGAACATTAAAAACGGGGTTAGAGAGCACTTACTATTGAGCTTAAAATGTTGAAAACCCTAGCTTATAGAGCTCTAGGAATTTCGGAAACTATGGGGAAGAAGATGGTTGATTTTGTATTTTTTCCCTTTTTATTAAGTTTATTACCAAATGACCAAAATGCCCTTCTTTATAAAACTTTTAAATTTTTCTATGCATGCCCATTTTTGTCCAAAAACTTAGAATTTGGGCAAATTTCTATTTAAGACCTTCTAATTTATAATTCAAAACAATTTCATGTAAATTGCTTCTAGAACCCAAGTTTTGCAATTTATTCAATTTGGTCCCTAATTTCCAATTGGACACCTTGTACTTAAAATTTCTTCATGAAACTTTAACACATGCTTGTTTTCATATCCTAGACCTCGTAATGATCATGAAATAATTATTTTAACATCAGATTTGTGATCCCAAAACTACTACTCTGTTTAAGCCCTATTTCAAGATGTTACACAGAGCTCAACCTGTGTCGCTCCAGAATATGGTCGTGTGGCCAAACCGTGTAACGATCTGTGCCCATGTAACTTAGGGCCCCATGGTCATGTCCCTAGGTCGTGTAACAAACTATAACTGTGTGAAAAACCTACACCAAAAATCAAAGGAACCACATAGTCATGTCATACAACCGTGTGGCAGACCATGTCATAAGCTGTGTGAGCCCAAAAACACCTTTGAGCCCAATCTATGCATTAAACCAACTTTCAAACCTATTAAAAATGTGTCAAAACATGTCAAAATATACCACATCACAATCAACCTATATGCCTAACCAATATGCCCTCGTTGGAACCACAAATTAAACATTTAAACATAAATCATTCAATTACAACTACTTAACATTTTGTGTTTTTTTAACTATCAAATATGTCTCTTTTATAATAACTAAAATCATCAACCAAAGTTTACCAAGCTACCTAACAATTTATACCAAATCAACCATTCAACATGCATATAAAACCAAAAACATACCATTGCAATCACACACCATAACCAACCAAATACCAATTGAGATTTACATCTATATCCATATCTCATAATTAAAATGGAAAAAATCATAGTTATAATACTTATAACATACATAACCAAGACCCTATTTACATGTCATTTATAACCAAGCCAAAATAAACAATTAACTACCAAATGATTGTCAGATGTGTGATCTCCAACGAAGTTCCAATTGAAAGCAAGAGTCCGACAATCTACAAAGAAGTAAAATCAAATAGGGTAGGCTTATGTAAAACTTAGTAAGTCCGTATTAAACTTTAACTTACTGTAAATGTTAGAACTAAAACATTTCGTAATTAATTTCATAAACAAGGTCATGAGTTCATTTATTTCCTCCACACACCACAAATATCACAAGGTTAGTGAGTTCATATATACAAAAAATATAACTTTAACATCTCATAAACACTACAAGTAAGCACATTAAAAACTCAATTCAACTTTCACCTATTCATTTAACAACTCACACTTCATTTCAAGTATCTATGCCCAATGTTCCATTTCATATATCTATTTTCATATAACCATTTCATTTATCAATTTCCATATAACCGAATCATATAACCATTTCATATATATGTTTCCATATAACTGATTCATATAACCATTTCATTTATAAATTTTTCACCCAATGAACCAAATGAAATAATGTTGAATACACGAGAACAATGCTCACACAAGTTGTAACTGTAAATTCTCACACAATTTGAAATGGGCCTACTCATACAAGGTGTGGGTCAAAATGTTAAGGTACACGATACTGCTCACACGGGCTATGGAGAATCTGTAACAAATGCAAGACCTCAACCATCTGTAGGTTATCTAAGACCAGTAACTGAAATGATAAATAACCTTAATGACATGTCATTTGTATCCCAAGCACTTACGAAGTTCATACGGGCTGTGTTTCATATCTATATCATTTAGTCATAAACATATTATTTCATCACAAGAATTCAAACATGTAGTTTCCCATTTTCAAACATAACCTTTAATCTAATTATCATTACAATTTAGTCCATTTCATCCCTTACCATTTAACAAGTAAACGAACTCAATCACAACATAGATAGATAGATATTATATCACAAAAATAACAAATTATTAGTTTAACCAAATTAAGAACTTACCTAGTCACAATAGCTATGAACACTTCAAAGCTGACTATTCGATGACTTCTTTTCCCGCGGTTATCAACCAACTGGTCTGACTCTTGATCTAAATATAATATTTTCATTCAATTAATCAATTCAAATACTTTAAAACATTTAAATTCACATATATAACCCTTTATTAACATTTTACAATTTTACCCTCAACCTAAAACTTTTACAATTATCACACTTAGGCCCAAAACCAAGCTAACCGAATTTTTACTTATACATATACAACCCATAATTGTTGAAATTTCAAAACAATTTCATGCTAAATTTATTATTTTATCAATTTAGTCCCTAAACTTAAAACTAACAAAAATCACTTTTCAAAATAGTTCTATTTAACAACCAAGGTTGCAAATCTATCATCAAACTTTAAAAACATCACAAATTCATCAATGGTATAACACAAAACATTTAACAGAATCACAAATTAGTCTCTAAGCTAGATGAATTAAGTTGCAATGATTTCAAAAACATAAAACTCATGAAAAACAGGTGGAAATTTAGCTTACATGTAAATAAATTTGCTTGGTCGAACCTTAATGTCTTAACGATGGCTTCGCCAAGATTTTGTTTTCCCCATTCAATAAAGAAAGACTAAATGGAAGATGATGATATTCATTTTTTATGGTTTTATTTACTTTATTTTATTAATTAACATATTACTAATATAAAATTCAACTAAAATCTCCACTAGCCGTCCACCATAGTTATTTAAGGTCTAATTGCATTATAAAACCTTCATTTCATACATTTATAACCATTTAATACAAATAAACCTATAGTGATCAACTTTTGTAGCTTTTACGATTTAATGTTGTTTCTTTAATTAACTATCTGAACATCAAAATTTTTGGACCAAATTTCAATATAACTATATAATTGCTTCATTAATATTTAATAAAAATATTTAAAGGCTCGATTTATAGAAAGGAGGTCTCGACACCATGTGCTTCAAAACCACTTGACTTTAGGGACAAACCACTTGAACTTAACTATTCATTCAAATAACAAAAATTATCAAATCAAAATTTAATATAATATTATATTTGACTCGTAAATTTAAATAATAATATTTGTGGTCTCAAAACCATTGTCTCTAATAACACTAAAAAACGGGTTGTTACAAAGTCCTTTAAGGGTGATTAACTAGTGGATTGGGATGTAATTAATTGAGGATTTAGGGTTTTCCTGAATAGATTACGTGTTCTTAAACCCATAGGACTGACAACCTATGTAACACCCTATACACTACGTGGTCACCAAGCCCGAATATGGGATGCCACACCACCATCTCATGTCATACACCACAAGTAAAAGTTCATTCTAAATGAAGCGTCTTCCATTTTAGTATTTGTACAGGTTTTAAGTCAATTATACTAGTTAGTTATCAATGTTACATTCTAAACATACATCAAATAGTCTTATAATAATTAAACATGCATAAGGTCCATTTAACAAAATCTCAAAACTATGACGTTGGTGTCGATACTGACACTAAGGTATCGATATTTTCTTTAAGAGGTATCGATACCACCTAGAAAAATGATACCAAACTTCCATTATGTTTCTCAATTAAAAGCCAAAATCTCAAAAATTATCGGTACCTTCCATGAAATATCGATATATTAACTCTGAATATTGATACTCGAGCAAAGGTATTGTAACACCCCAAACCCGGCCTAGACGTTATGACCGAATCCGGTGCGCCACATCGATGCGTTCAAAATGTTCCGTTTTACTTAGTTTGGAAAACTTAGTTGGGGTTGTAAAAGATACTTTTTAAAGCAAGTTAAGGTGAATAGAAGATGTGCACCAGGTAGGAAACCAGGAAGAAGAGGAGGTGAGTCCGTCGGACTACTTAAGTACCAAGCTCCCTTCGGATCCAATCCTAGACATGCACACCACCATTGCCA
The DNA here is from genome assembly GCF_007990345.1 of Gossypium hirsutum. Classification (NCBI taxonomy): domain Eukaryota; kingdom Viridiplantae; phylum Streptophyta; class Magnoliopsida; order Malvales; family Malvaceae; genus Gossypium; species Gossypium hirsutum. Next base: position 39,889,658 of record NC_053434.1, on the reverse strand, counting down.
CACCCTAACGACTCGTGTAATTTTGAGAAAACCGTTTGGTTATGTCTATCCTAAGAAAATGATTAAGTTTGAAAATGTTTGTTTAGCGGAAGTCTTACTTGTAAACGTGTTATTTTGAAATCCCTTAATGTTTTTGAAAACGCGTCCTAAAGCTAACCCATTTTCCTTAGTCATCATAGTTTTTTTCATCATAGTAAAATAAAATAATAAAAGTAAAACAAAACCATAAAAATAATTAAAAGGCCTTATTACACTTAAAACCCAAAACCATAGATGAAATTAAAAGGACGTCCAGTTCACCACAAAGAAACCAGGATCGTAGAAACATGTGGCCAGTCCAAATCCCTCACAGCTCCAAGCCCACTATGGTTGAGGATTACCTGCGAGGGTGAAAATAAGGAGTGAGTTTTGGAAAACTCAGTGTGTAATTCAACCCAACCATAGCCTAAATCAGTTCAAACCACAGAGACAGAATAAGTTGGCCTCAGCCCAGAACAGATATCAGAATAAAGCCCGTAGGCCCAGAACAGACCAGAACAGATATATCATGCTTATGCAGAAACCCAACCATATCCAACCACATACACCCCCATACCATCCTTTCACCATGTGGGGAGACTACTCGACCCACCCAACCGCTACACGCCACAGAAATACGCAGCATGGCTGCCAGATACAGAAAATGTGACAGAGTCACCAGATACAGATATTTTGTGGCAGTGCCACCAGAACAGATAATTTGGGGCATAGCCACCAGGACGCTTCCTCCACAATATAACCCATGTCCCCATGCAACAGATATACATTCATGGCATGCATCATACAGATTTAATTCATCATGCTTTTCAGACAAAATTAACCCTAGGGGTATAAAGGTCATTTAGCATACATAGGGGTATAATGGTAATTTTTCATACATAGGGGTATTCTAGTAAATCTAACTATTTCTAAGGTTTTCATGCATATCGTAGCTATTATGTTTAGCCAGAAACACTTACCGAGTGTTCTTACCGAATTGGGCCCGTTGGCCCATTAAGCCTAAAATATCAAAACGCACGAAATCGTGTGTACTGCAGTTTTATCAGTTCTGATTACCAGTAATAATTACCCATACGTCTCACGAGCATTTGCACACTCGCAAGCGCCCAAAATACCAGTTTTTCGGTATTTCAGCTTTTCGGCTTTTGCCGATCTAGCCTATGAAAGGGTGTCAGTTACACACCTCATTTGTGACGACTTGCTGACAAGATCCACGCACGAACTGCCTACAATTACGTTGCTACAATTCTTAGATTGCAAATCACAACACTAATCTCCATAATTACTTACCCATATTCGACTCTGTCCCTAAAAGCCTTTAAAACTTTACCTTCTTGCCGAAATCTGATGGCTAGATCCAAGTCTGATCGCTCCAAAGATCCAAGCCTTCGATCCAACCCATGAGAAGACACTAATCATCAAAATAAATCATCGGTTAAAGACCCTTTATGCCCTATGCCCAAATCGATAGCCTCCCTAGATTTTAAGGGCTTCGACTTTTTCCTAACTTGAAAAATAAGACTAGATTTGGAGTGATGAGCACTTACCACTTATTCCTTCCTTCTTTCCACGTAGATCTGATGCAGATTCAACCTTTAAATGACGATAAAACTTGAATCTAGAAGCTTTGAAGTTTCGGCTACAAGTCCCTAACTCTATAGTAGTTTCGGCTATTCTAGGTGATATAGAAAATAATGATTTGAGGCTATAACCCTGGGTAATGTTGTCGACAGATGCTAGGGGTTTAGAGGAGAGGAATGTTGGTCAAAAAGGAAAACATATTGAAGAATATGGCTTTGGAAAAATGGCACAAGAATATAGCTTTCGGGATTTTGAGATTTGAGGTTCGGCTTTAGTCTAAGAAAATTAATGGAAGAAAGTGATGTAGAGTAGGGTGGAGATGGACAAGAGGTTTGAAAGGTTCGGCTATGGAGAAAGAGAATAAGAAGAAAGCAAAAATGGCTAAAGGGAGAAGGTGAGAAAAGCAGCAAATGGCACAACTACCTCCTTATTGCCGAATTTATACTGGCACTTTATCCTAGCCGAATTTACCCCCCTAAAGAAACCCTTGGCCGGCCACCTCTTGCTCCTCAAGAGTCCAAAATTCAGCCAACACAGCTCACCCCAATCAGCTCCTAGATTTCCTCCCTTATCTCTATCCTTATTCAATCCCCTTACCCTCTTAAACTCTTCCTGGCAGACTTTTATTTCAGTTCCACTACTTCCCTTTCCTGTACATAAAAATTAATCACTTAATTTGCTGTCATTGTGACTTGAACCTGGTCCTCCCCAAGCTTCCACACGCCACTACATCCTTCCCAGTGGCGTCACATGCCACTTTACCACTTGCTTCCTTGTCATCCATTTTTCACAAATAATTCCTAAAAGCCCAATTTATCAGAACCCCTTTCTCTTATAGAATTAAATTTAATTAAAACTACCGGGTTTTATCCTAAGCTTGGGCCTTCTAGAGGCCCACCAACATGATTAATCCTACACATAACAAACAGAACACAGAATTTTAAATTTTACAACTTTTACAGAATTCCCGAAAATTGGGGCATTACAACTCTACCCTCCTTAAAGAAATTTCGTCCTCGAAATTTACCTGATCCAAACAGATGAGGGTATTGTTGTTGCATTGCCTCCTCTGGCTCCCAAGTAGCTTCTTCTCTGCCATGGTTATGCCAAAGCACTTTCACTAATGGTACCGATTTCCTCCTCAGAACCTTAACGTCTCGATCCAATATTTGTACAGGCTCCTCCTCAAAGGTCAAATCAGTTCGCACCTCAATTTCTGCAACCGGCACGACATGAGTAGGGTCAGAACGATAACGCCTTAACATGGAGACGTGAAAAACATCGTGAATCCAGTCTAGCTCTAGAGGCAATTCCAACTGATAAGCCACTGGGCCTACTCGCTTCAAAACCCGATAAGGCCCAATGAACCGCGGACTCAACTTGCCCTTCTTGCCAAACCTTAGTATCTTCTTCCAAGGTGAAACCTTCAAGAAGACCATATCGCCCATTGAGTATTCAATCTCCTTACGCTTCAGATCTGCATACGACTTTTACCTATCAGATGCTTCCTTTAACCGATCTCTAATTAACTTGACCTTATCCTCAGTATCTGCCACCAACTCAGGTCCAAGAACTTGTCTCTTCCATAGTTCAGTCCAACAACTAGGTGTTCGACACCTTCGCCCATACAGTGCTTCATAAGGTGCCATTCGAATACTCGACTGATAACTATTGTTGTATGCAAACTCTGCCAAAGGCAAGTAATCCTCCCAACTACCTCGGAAATCAATAACACATCCCCTCAACATGCCTTCCAGAATCTGAATAACTCTTTCCGATTGACCATCAGTTTGGGGATGGAAAGCGGTACTAAAGTTCAATCGCGTTCCCAACGCCTCATGCAACTTTTTCCAAAACCGATATGTGAATCTAGGATCCCGATCAGAGATAATCAAAACCGAAACTCCATGCAGTCGCACAATCTCCGCCACATACAACTTGGCTAACTTCTGAAGAGAAAAGTCTGTTTGAACAGGTATAAAATGAGCCGACTTGGTCAACCTATCCACAATCAGCCATATCGAGTCTTTCTTCGATGGTGACAAGGGTAGCCCATTAACAAAGTCCATGGTTACCCTCTCCCACTTCCAAAGTGGTATTTTTACTGGCTGCAATAATCCAGAAGGTAACTGATGCTCAGCTTTCACTTGCTGGCATGTCAGACTTTTCCCCACAAATTCAGTTACCTCTCGCTTAAGTCCAGGCCACCAATACAATTCTCGCAAGTCATGGTACAACTTATTCTCTCCAGGATGCATGGCACAAAGTCCCCCATGAGCTTCCTTCAAAATTGACTGTCTCAAGTCAGAGTCCTTCAGAACACAAATTCTTCCTCGGAAACACAGAACCCCTTCATCATTTATCCCAAACTCAGAAGTTTCCCCTTCCTTAACTTGTTGAAAACGAGGGACCAAAGACTCATCTTTCAACTGCTTCTCTTTAATCTGATCCACCCAGGTTGGCCTTACTTGCAATTCAGCCAACAGACTTCCATCGCCAAACAGACTTAGATGAGCAAACATTGCTCTCAGATCAGATACAGCTCTACGACTTAGAGCATCGGCCACCATATTATTCGATTGAACAATCATAATCCTTAAGCAACTCGATCCATCTCCTTTGCCTAAGGTTTAGTTCCTTCTGAGTCAGCAAATACTTGAGACTCTTATGATCTGTGTATATAATACACCTTTCCCCAAACAAGTAGTGTCTTCAGATTATAAGCGCAAAGATCACTGCTGCTAACTCCAAATCATGAGTAGGATAGTTCCCTTCATGAGGCTTAAGTTTTCGAGACGTATAAGCAACCACCTTACCCTATTGCATCAACACACAACCCAAACCTACGTGTGATGCATCACTGTACACAGTAAAATCTTTTCCAGACTCTGGTTGAATTAACACAGGTGCTTCAGTCAGAACTTTCTTCAACCTCTCAAAAGCTTCTTGCTGCTTCTCCGTCCAAACAAACGGTACTCCTTTCCTTATAAGTTTTGTGAGAGGTGCTGCCATCACAGAAAAACCTTCCACAAACCGTCTGTAGTAACCTGCCAATCCTAGGAAACTTTGAATTTCTGAAACGGACCTAGGTGGCTTCCATTCCAAAATTGCTACAATCTTTCGAGGATCCACTCTAATCCCCTTTGCAGAGACCACATGCCCCAAAAAGGTTACCTCCCTCAACCAGAACTCACACTTGCTGAATTTCGCATAAAGTTCTTTCTCCCTTAACACTTGTAACACAGTGCGGAGATGCTCATCATGTTTTGCTTCGGTCTCAGAATATACCAGAATATCGTCAATAAAGACGACCACGAACCGATCTAGAAATGGTTGGAACACACGATTCATCAGATCCATAAACGCTGCAGGAGCGTTTGTTAGTCCAAATGGCATAACCAGAAACTCATAATGACCATAACGAGTCCTGAATGCTGTCTTATGAATATCTGCCTCCTTGACCCTTAACTGATGATACCCAGATCGAAGATCGATATTGGAAAATACACAAGCTCCTTTAAGCTGGTTGAACAGATCGTCAATCCTTGGCAGAGGGTACTTATTCTTAATCGTCAGTTTGTTCAACTGGCGATAGTCAATGCACATGCGCATCGTCCCATCCTTCTTCTTCACGAATAGCACCGGTGCTCCCCATGGAGACACACTTGGCCTAATAAATCCCCTATCCAACAATTCTTGAATTTGCGCCTTTAACTCCACTAACTCCTTTGGTGCCATCCTATATGGTGCAATGGACACTGGTGCTGTCCCAGGCAACAGGTCGATTCCAAATTCGACTTCCCGATTTGGAGGCGATCCCGGAAGCTCCTCCGGAAAGATATCTTGGAACTCTTTTACAGTTCTAACCTTATCCACTGTTAGCCCCTCTACATCTGTTTGACTTACAAATGCCAAATAGGCCTCAGACCCTTTCTGAATCCACTTTTCAGCCCTCAATGCCGATATCACATTAGACAAATAGTCCCTTCGCTCACCTATCACCATAACCTCATCCCCTTCCGTGGTCCTTAGCACCATTCGCTTAGCAGCACAGTCCAAAGTCGCCTTATGCTTAACAAGCCAGTCCATTCCCAGAATGATGTCAAATTCTCCAAACGGTAACTCTATTAGATCGCCAAAAAAGATCCTACCTTGAGTTTCTAAGGGTACATCCTTATACAGCTTGTCTACCCTAACCGATTGACCCAAGGGACTTAGCACAGATACCCCACTCACTATCTTCTCAGAATGCACTCCCAAAGACCCAGATATGGCACACGCAACATAAGAATGTGTAGATCCAATATCCACCAAGGCAATATACGACATATTAGAAACTAAGAACGTACCAGTTATGACATCAGGTGCGTCACCCTCCTCTCGACGACGAGCTGCATACACCAACGCTGGCCGTCGAGCCTCAGCATTTTCGGCTCCCCTGCCAGGCGCTCCTCGACCTCGACCTTGACCATTTCCATTCCCATTTCCGCCCCTACCTTGTCCACGTCCTCTCGGTGGTTGTGGTCCACCTCTCATGGGTTGAACAACCCTCTATACAGCAACCTGAGCCTGATCAGCTCTCTATGGACAGTCCTTAACTCTGTGCTCCATAGATCCGCATCGGAAAAAAGCACCAGAACGTTTCCTACACTCACCCAGGTGTACCTTACCACAGTCCCCACAGATTGGCGGTCTAACCACATTCATCGAAACGGCTCGAACTGGCTCCTCCATGCTCGCCCTTTTGGCATTCTTGTTTGCCCCATCCGAAGGTCCAGAATCCCTCCGGAAACGGTTTCGATCTTTCTCACGGTTCTGCCTCTTAGTATGCTTTACCTCCTCAGCGATCTTAGCTTTTTCCACCAGAACCGCGAAGTCACGCTCCCTCTGCAGAGCAATCAACACCTTAAGGTCATCTCTGAGTTCATCGTCAAAGCGAACGCTACGCTCATACTCCGTAGCAACTATTCCCACAGCATACCTACTCAGCCTCAGAAATTCAGCCTCGTACTCAGCAACAGTTTTGCCTCCTTGGACCAGATTCAGGAATTCTTTCCTACGGGCATCCACAAAACTTGCCCCGACGTACTTTCCTTTAAAGGCTGTCTTAAACAGCTCCCAAGCAACCCTATCAGCTGGGGTTCCATCCCTCACGGTGAGCCACCACTGATAAGCCTCATCTCGCAGCAACGATACGGCCCCCTTCAACTTCTGCTCTACAGAACAGTCCAAGTCATCCATAATTCGTTCCGTGGCCTCCAACTAATATTCCACCACATTCCGGGCTACATCAGATACGCCCCTAAAGATCTCCGCTCCATTAGCCCGGAGTCGTTCAGAAATTGACCCTCGAATTTTGTTGCCCGAACTTGCCCCGGCAACCCTTTCCAGAGCTCAAAGCATTGCCTGCGACAGGGCGTCATCCCCGGCACCATGATCATGAGATTCCACTTCCGTTGCCGAAGGTACCGGTGCTTCTGCCGCTAGCATATGTCCTGAAGACAAAGATCCCGCTCGAGCTCTTCCTCGGCCTCGTCCACGGCCTCTGCCTCGAGCTACTTGCGTACTCATATCGTATAATCTGATTACGAATTTTACGCATTAATTTTAGCATTCCAGTGATTATTACAGATGTTTTATGATTCAAATAGTAATTCAGAGATGGTTTTCGTAGAATCGACGTCTAGCTACAGTTTCAGTCTTTTAGCAAGCTTTTTTAGGGTTTCAGTAGCATCTTATCTAGAGTATTCTAGTAAAGTTTCAGTACAGACAGATAATTCAGAATATATTCAGAAAAATTTAGAATACTTACAGGCTTGGGCTGGAGATTCGAAATGCCACCTTCAGAAGTCCAGTTTTGAAAACTGATTTTTTTTTTGAAAATCTTCGTTTTTGTAAACCCATTGCACAGCCGAGTTGTTGCAACTTGGCTCTGATACCACTAAATATAACACTCCAAACCCGGCCTAGACGTTATGATCAGATCCGGTGCGCCACATCGATGCGTTCAAAACGTTCTGTTTTACTTAGTTTGGAAAACTTAGTTGGGGTTGTAAAAGATACTTTTTAAAGCAGGTTAAGGTGAATAGAAGTTGTGCACCATGTAGGAAACCAGGAAGAAGAAGAGGTGAGTCCGTCGGACTGTTTAAGTACCAAGCTCCCTTTGGATCCAATCCTATACATGCACACCACCATTGCCACACCCTAACGACTTGTGTAATTTTGAGAAAACCGTTTGGTTATGTCTATCCTAAGAAAATGATTAAGTTTGAAAACGTTTGTTTAGCGGAAGTCTTACTTGTAAACGTGTTATTTTGAAATCCCTTAATGTTTTTGAAAACGCGTCCTAAAGCTAACCCATTTTCCTTAGTCATCATAGTTTTTTTCATCATAGTAAAATAAAATAATAAAAGTAAAACAAAACCATAAAAATAATTAAAAGGCCTTATTACACTTAAAACCCAAAACCATAGATGAAATTAAAAGGACGTCCAGTTCACCAGAAAGAAACCAGGTTCGTAGAAACATGTGGCCAGTCCAAATCCCTCACAGCTCCAAGCCCACTATGGTTGAGGATTACCTGCGAGGGTGAAAATAATGGGTGAGTTTTGGAAAACTCAGTGTGTAATTCAACCCGAACCATAGCCTAAATCAGTTCAAACCACAGAGACAGAATAAGTTGGCCTCAGCCCAGAACAGATATCAGAATAAAGCCCGTAGGCCCAGAACAGACCAGAACAGATATATCATGCTTATGCAGAAACCCAACCATATCCAACCATACACCCCCATACCATCCTTTCACCATGTGGGGAGACTACTCGACCCACCCAACCGCTACACGCCACAGAAATATGCAGCATGGCTGCCAGATACAGAAAATGTGACAGAGTCACCAGATACAGATATTTTGTGGCAGTGCCACCAGAACAGATAATTTGTGGCGTAGCCACCAGGACGCTTCCTCCATAATATAACCCATGTCCCCATGCAACAGATATACATTCATGGCATGCATCATACAGATTTAATTCATCATGCTTTTCAGACAAAATTAACCCTAGGGGTATAAAGGTCATTTAGCATACATAGGGGTATAATGGTAATTTTGCATACATAGGGGTATTCTAGTAAATCTAACTATTTCTAAGGTTTTCATGCATATCGTAGCTATTACGTTTAGCCAGAAACACTTACCCAGTGTTCTTACCAAATTGGGCCCGTTGGCCCATTAACACAGTTTTGGCCCATTAAGCCCAAAATATCAAAACGCACAAAATCGCGTGTACTGCAGTTTTATCACTTCCGATTACCAGTAATAATTACCCATACGTCTCACGAGCATTCGCACAATCGCAAGCGCCCAAAATACCAGTTTTTCAGTATTTCGGCTTTTCGGCTTTTGCCGATCTAGCCTATGAAAGGGTGTCAGTTACACACTTGATTTGTGACGACTTGCTGACAAGATCCACACACGAACTGCCTACAATTACGTTGCTACAATTCTTAGATTGCAAATCACAATACTAATCTCCATAATTACTTACCCATATTCGACTCTGTCCCTAAAAGCCTTTAAAACTTTACCTTCTTGCCGAAATCCGATGGCTAGATCCAAGTCTGATCGCTCCAAAGATCCAAGCCTTCGATCCAAACCTTGAGAAGACACTAATCATCAAAATAAATCATCGGTTAAAGACCCTTTATGCCCTATGCCCAAATTGATAGCCTCCCTAGATTTTAAAGGCTTTGGCTTTTTCCTAACTTGAAAAATAAGACTAGATTTGGAGTGATGAGCACTTACCACTTATTCCTTCCTGCTTTCCACATAGATCTGATGCAGATTCAACCTTTTAACGACGATAAAACTTGAATCTAGAAGCTTTGAAGTTTCGGCTACAAGTCCCTAACTCTATAGTAGTTTCGGCTTTTCTAGGTGATATAGAAAATAATGATTTGAGGCTATAACCCTGGGTAATGTTGTCGACAGATGCTAGGGGTTTAGAGGAGAGGAATGTTGGTCAAAAAGGAAAACATATTAAGGAATATGGATTTGGAAAAATGGCACAAGAATATAGCTTTCGGGATTTTGAGATTTGAGGTTCGGCTTTAGTCTAAGAAAAGTAATGGAGGAAAGTGATGTAGAGTAGGGTGGAGATGGACAAGAGGTTTGAAAGGTTTGGCTATGGAGAAAGAGAATAAGAAGAAAGCAAAAACGGCTAAAGGGAGAAGGTGAGCAAAGTAGCAAACGGCACAACTCCCTCCCTATTGCCGAATTTATACTGGCACTTTATCCTAGCCGAATTTACCCCCTAAAGAAACCCTTGGCCGGCCACCTCTTGCTCCTCAAGAGTCCAAAATTCGGCCAACACAGCTCACCCCAATCAGCTCCTAGATTTCCTCCCTTATCTCTATCCTTATTCAATCCCCTTACCCTCTTAAACTCTTCCTGACAGACTTTTATTTCAGTTCCATTACTTCCCTTTCCTGTACTTAAAAATTAATCACTTAATTTGCTATCATTGTGACTTGAACCTGGGTCCTCCCCAAGCTTCCACACGCCACTACATCCTTCCCAGTGGCATCACATGCCACTTTACCACTTGCTTCCTTGTGATCCATTTTTCACAAATAATTCCTAAAAGCCCAATTTATCAGAACTCCTTTCTCTTATAGAATTAAATTTAATTAAAACTACCGGGTTTTATCCTAAGCTTGGGCCTTCTAGAGGCCCACCAACATGATTAATCCTACACATAACAAACAGAACACATAATTTTAAATTTTACAACTTTTACAGAATTCCCGAAAATTGGGGCGTTACAGACTCCCTACATGTTTTAAAATACAAAGGTATCAATTTTAAAACCCGATTATTGATACCTCTACTCTAGACCTAAAAAATGTGCCAAACATAAGCAATTAATCCATTCCAATTTAGTTCTTAAACATCATACATCAATTACTTCGACAAATAATCATTCAATAGCCTAATTAATAGTTCAATATCACAAAATCGTGTTCGAGCAAATAACGTCAATCCATCCTCTTGTTCATGAACCCAAGCATAAAAATAACATGTAATCCTTATAAACCAAACCAAAAACTAGCAAAATTTCTAAAGTTAACATAGCTATAAACGAGTCTACCAAATTACCTTATTCCCCAAAACGTAAATAAAAATAAAAGAGCCACGAAATAACAAATAGATTTGCTTGGATCACCTCGTAGAAACCACACTGCTCACACCGACACACAACTAATTTACAATGGTTTAAAATGAATGGGTGAGCTTAACAAGCTTAGTGAATTCTTAGAACAGCTACCATGTAAACAATTTATCAAGCATTAACTAAACAACCATATAGCACAACCTCAAAGTGCCAACACTAGTGTCATAATATACTTACTCATGCATTATTTTCTAGTTTTTCTTTTTTTTTTACATGGAAACATATTCACTTTTAAGCATATATCATATTACACATATAATCGCCTAACATACAAGCATATATCACAATACTCAAAACATCTTTATAGATAAATTGCAAAATGGTCACATGTCATATAAACACATATCACAATACACATATATTCATAATTTAAGATAATTTGGTACTTGAGCTATGAAATATAAAAGTGAGCTCTATCATCACTCATTGGATACACGGATCTCTAACACACCATATAGACTCATATAGTCAAACATGTCCCAAAAGTGAAGCATAAAGCTAGCACTCTCCCTAGCACTCTTCTTATTTCCCTTCGCATGTCTCATTGAATGGAGCTTAGTTCATATTCCCTTATTTCTCCAAACATGTCTTAAGGCCTTAGAGCCCAAATCACTGTACATATAGGTGAGTACTCACAATCCTATGGCATGCCAACTATATCCAATGGTCTTAAAGATCACTAGGCCAAAATATTTGTTATTAACACACTTATATTACTTACCATTCACTACAAATATCACATTATAACACAACATTATCACTATCATCTAGCATGTATAACATGCTTACATTTATACTTTCTCAACGATTATCATAACCACATCTCAATGTTATAGGATCTCATCTTAATTCACATATTTACAAACACATAAGCACATTGTTCACAAGACAGCATAAGTATGAGAAAGCTTACACTTAGAATTTAGAGTAGGGTTTTAGCCTACTACTAAATTCCCAAATAATGCATTGAATCATGTCCATAAGCTATTATCCCAAACACTCACCAATTACGCTTTTGTCGAAAAGCCAAAAGCTCAAACTAGCTTTTCCTTGCCTTTATCTCTACTCGTAGAAGGTCCTAGCAAATCTGAAGCTTCAACACAATAATTCACACAACAACACATTAAAAAATTAGCTAAGGACTCACCACATGCAACAAAAAAACATAAGCCTAAGCTATGTTCTCATGTAGCTGAAACCTTTAACATAACCAACTTGAAATCTAAATATCTCGATCTACACATTTTCTTTTCACCTAAAATGAGTTTCATTCATCTAATTATTCATCAATGACTAATTCCCAACCTTTAAACTAGACGAAACTACTCAATTCATGGTATCGACTTTTTCAACATGTTTTATGGTTATTTTTTAAAATTCATTAAAACTCAAGAAATCTTTAATGAAACTTCAAAAAAACTTTAGAAACCTCTTAATCATGTCAAAATTAATTGAAAAATACTTTGAAACCACGTTTTTACTTAAAATCTCGAAATCCACCATTAACGAGCCAATTTTTTACTTTTATTCGAAACATGTGATTTAATGGCCAAAAACTTAGTTTTAAAGACTAAATAACATTAAGAGCAAACAAGGAATTGAACTGTTATCTTAGACGATGAAAAACCTAGCATTAGATCAAAAACCCGAAAAACCCACAAGCTTAATAATAAAGGAATCTACGGTATTTTTGGGATTTTTTCTTGGACTTTATGGAAATATTTGGCTTGGCTGATGATAAAAATCAAAAGAGTTAAGGTTGAAGAATAAAAAGTGGAAGAGAGGAGCTTTGGGAGCAAGGGAAGGCTAAAGCATGAAGATGGTAAAGACTAACATAAAATTTATAACTGGGGGATGATATTAGGGTGATTTTTAAAATTTAGTTTAATTGCCACTTAAAAACTCATAATTTTGACTCTTTTAAAAATCAATCCAATTTTCAAAATTGAAGGTCTTTAAAGCACTTTTTCAAAAATTGATTTAATTTTCTAAAAACCATAGTAAAAAAACATTACCTGTAAGACATTTCATTCGTAGTCTACGCCGGAATAGGGTTATGAGGCGTTACCAGAATTACATCACAAAAAATCATATAATTTTGAATTGTAACTTTCAATCAAATTAAAACCATTTGTATTCAACCACAAAATCCCTAATACAAGCCTACGAGGCCCAAAACATACATTGGAAATGGTTCGGGACTAAACCGAGAACTTTAAAATTTTTTACAAAACATAAAAAAAATTGCACTAAACAAGGGTCACACGCTCGTGTGGATATGGGACACGCCCGTGTGAGCAGGCCGTGTGGTCACACAAACCTGTGTCCCGAACTCGTGTAACACTCTGTTTGTCACCCAAGAACAAATTGAAGACACACGGCCAAGTCACACGTCTGTGTGCTAGGTTGTGTGGTCGATTTAAAATTTATGATTTTTCATTAAATAGGTGCAGACTTCAGGCAACCAGGACACACGCCCGTGCCTGAGGCTGTGTCATCCACACAGCTGAGACACACGCCTATGTCTCCACCCATGAGCTCAATTCAGAGCATTCTGTTTCTCAAAATTAAGGTGCAGGGGACACATGGCCGAAACACCTGTCCATGGGGCAGACCGTGTGACACACACGGCCTAGACACACACCTGTGTGTCTACCCGTGTGGACATAAATAAGGCTATTTACCAAGCCTTTTTTCCACCCTTTTCTGCACACACCTACACAAGAAAACATAATACCAATCCAAGTATATACATACAACCAAATCAGCCACAACCAAGACATCAACACATCATTCACATGCTACCATCTATCATGCACAAACATCACATACTCATCAACTCAAATCATGTAAATTCCTACATCCATGAAAGGCATCATTATATAAATTACTTATACCAATAGTGGCCAATTTCAAATGGCCTTATAAAAAATGAACTTTCAACCAATATGAGCCAACACATTTGGCCAAATAAATTATGACACATAACAAAACGACCAAGTCCCATATACATGCCATAACTCAAAATGTTGAAATCATTGACACCAAAATAATTGTTGATAGTGTGAGTGGATCTCCGATGGTCTCCGATCCCTAAGCTAGTTTGGTGACACTATAAACAAGGGAAAAGAAGGGGAGTAAGCTCCAAAGCTTAGTAAGTTTCTATGCAAATAATAAGCATTATAACCACACACTTAACATGCAATTAACATGATGAAAATTAGCATGAATGTTATTAAAATCTTATAGTCATAACTTATTCAATCACAACCTTAGCAAGGTTTCATCACATATCGAGCTCATTACGTATGGCTTCTACAGTGTTTTACGTACATACCTGTACCAACTCGCAACATAACCATAGTCTTTCACAACTTTGGCATTCCTGTTGAATGCTTGGAATATTAACGTATATATATATGTAGCCAAAGCTACCTCATATCTCATAATACATATAGGCTAGTTTTTGAGCTATTCACGGGCCTACTTACATAAGTTGTCAGTCAGGATGTAGCTACACAGTGCTGCTCACACAAGCTATCAAGTATCCGCAATTCATGCTGGACTACCCAGCCATTTGTAGGACGTACGAGACCAGCACTTGGATCACATAAACCCATGGGTTCCCAGTGACATGTCACTCGTATCCTATTCTATGCCTGAGGCTCAACCGGGAATTCTCGCTTGTCGAAACTTTGTCGCATACGTCTAAAGAATCAATCACAATTCATACAATATTAAAGCATTTAAAACATAAATATAACAATACATTATTTACATACGAACTTACCTCAGTACAAAAATATTAGAATTGAACCTAATAGTCAAACACTTTATTTTTCCTCCGATCTAGGTCCAAACCTCGTTTTTCTTGATCTATATGAAAAATTTAAAACATTTAATATTCACATTGTTTAATTAAGTCCAAAAATCATATTATGACAATAATTCAGTCCAAAAATCATATTATGACAAAATTACATTTTTGACCCTAATGTTTCACATTTTTACAATTTCATCCTTAGGCTCGGAAAATGATTTTCATCCAATGTCTTCATTACCCAAGCCTAGAGGAACCATTTTCATACTTATACAAGCCCACATTTTTCACTTAATCACACTTTTACCACTCATTTTTGTAACTTTTACAAATAGGTCCTTTCTAACATTTCCATAAAAAATCACCTAGGAAAAGTTATTTTTCTTACATCTAACATACATTTTCTACATTAAACATCAAAATACACAAATATCTATCATGGGTAAAAATTTAGACTTTGATTATTTGTTGACTTAGTGGTAGAAATAGATAGATCGGGTTACAACGACTTTAAAAATGTAAAGAGCATTAAAAATGAGGCAAGGACAGACTTACAATCCAGCTTGGAAGATGATCAAACCCTAGCTATGTCTTCCTAGTGATATTTGGCCATGGGAGAAGAAGATGGACAAGATTTTGGCTTTATTTTGCTTATTAATAACTAAATGACCAAAATGGCCCTAACTTAAAACATAAAAATTCTCTTACTTCAAGTCCATTTTTGTCCACTAACTTAAAAAATGGTCTCATTACCATATAAGGACCTTCAATTTAAAATTTTATAGCAATTAAACACCTCTAGCTTCTAGAACTCAAGTTTTGCACTTTTTGCAATTTAGTCCTTTTTTCTAATTTGAGTGCCTAAAAGACAAAATTTTTGAGCGATTAAAAGACAAAATTTTTGAGCGAAATTTTCAAAGAATCATTTCATAAAATTGTAGATCATAAAAATATAAGAAAAATAATTTTTTTTGCATCTAATTTGTGGTCCCAAAACCACTATCCGACTAGACCCAAAATCGGCCCGTTACAACTCTCCCCCCTTTAGGGATTTTCGTCCCCGAAAATCTTTCCAGAAAATAGGTTTGGGTACTATTTTCTCATAGCTTCCTCAAGTTCCCACGTAGCCTCTTCAACCCCATGTCTTTGCCACAAAACTTTCACTAGGGCTATACTTTTATTTCTCAACTATTTAACTTCCCGAGCTAAAATCTTAATCGGTTCCTTACCATAAGTCATATCAGGTCGAATCTCAATCTCTGTTGGAGAAATCATATGTGAAGGATCAGAATGATATCGTCGTAACATCGACACATGAAACACATTATGAATCCTTTCCAACTCCGTTGGTAAAGCTAACCAATATGCCATTGGCCCTATTCGTTCAGTAATCTCATACGGCCAAATGAAACGTGGAATTAACTTGCCTTTACAGCCAAATCTCATAATCTTCTTCCATAGAGATACTTTAAGAAATACCTTATCACCAATCTGAAATTCTATCTCTTTTCTTTTCAAATATGCGTATGAATTTTGTCGATCTGAAGCGACTTTCAAACAATCAAGGATTACATTTACTTTCTTTTCAGTTTCTCTAACCAAATCAACCCTGTGAATCTGTCTCTCACTAAGCTCTGTCCAATACAATGGAGTTTGACACTTGAGGCCATACAATGCCTCATACAGTGCCATATTTATACTCGACTGAAAACAGTTGTTATAAGCAAATTCGACCAATGGTAGATATTTCTCCCAACTACCTTCGAACTCTAAAATACAACAGCAAAGCATATCTTCGAGAATCTGGATTACTCTATCAGACTAACTGTCAATTTACGGATGAAAAGTGGTATTAAAATTTAACCTCGTACCTAAAACTTCTTTTAATTTCTTCTAAAATCTCGAAGTAAACCTCAGATTTCTATCCGAAATAATAGAAGTAGGCACTCCTTGCAATCTCACAATCTCAGAAATGTACAATTCATCTAATTTATCAAGTGAGTAGTCAGTACGTACCGAAATAAAATGAGCTGATTTCGTCAATCTATCAACAACAACCCAGACAACATCTTTCTTTTTTGGAGTCAAAGGGAAACCCGTCACAAAGTCCATTGTAATTCTATCCCATTTCCACTCGGGTACCATTACTGGCTAAAGTAAACCTGAAGGCACTTGGTTTTCAGCTTTTACTTGTTGACAAATCAAACATCTCAAAACAAACTCCGAAATATCTTGTTTCATACTTGACCACCAATACAATTTCTTCAAATCATTATACATCTTTGTACTACATGGATGAACCGATAAACAACCACTATGTGCATCGTGTAGAATTTTCTAAATAAGTTCATCATTTTTTGGTACACATACTCTATCTCGAAACATCAAACCATCATCTGAATCGATCTGAAAGCTTGTATCACTACTCAATTCACACTGAGCTCTTTTGGCTTGCAATTCACTATCATTTTTTTGAGCTTCACAAATTTGATGAATAATTACTGGTCTAGCTCTCAACTCGACCAAAATTGAACCATCATTAGACAAGGTCAATCCTACATCTGTAGCTCTGAAAGTAAATAAGAACTTTTTGCTCAAGGCATTTGCGACTACATTTGCCTTTTCCAGATGATAGTTAATCACTAGTTCATAATCCTTTAGTAATTCGAGCCATCTCCATTGTTTCAAGTTCAGATCTTTCTGAGTCATCAAATATTTTAAACTCTTATAATTTGTAAAAAAATGACATTTCTCAACGTAGAAATGATGTCGCCAAATTTTCAAAGCAAAAATGATGGCGGCCAATTCCAAGTCGTGCGTCAGATAATTCTTCTCATGTGGTTTCAATTGTCCCGAGGTGTAAGCTACCACTTTGCCCTCTTGCATCAACACACAACCTAAACCATTCAATGAAGCGTCGCTATAAATTACAAATTCTTTTCTTGATTCAGGTTGTACTAAAACCACTGCCTCGATCAATAATGCTTCTAATTTCTCAAAACTTTGCTGACATTTTTCAAACCATTCAAATTTAACATCTTTTTGTAACAATCTTGTCATAGGTGTTGTGATCATCGAAAATCCTTTGAAAAATCATCGATAATACCTAGCTAAACACAAAAAACTTCTAACTTCAGATACATTCCTTGGTAGTTTCCAAGCAACAATTGCCGAAATCTTACTTGGATCAACCCGAATACCATCACCTGAAACAATGTGTCCCAAAAATCTGACTTTTCAGAGCCAAAACTCACTTTTACTAAATTTAGCAAACAATTTCTTATCTTTTAATGTCTACAATACAGTTCTCAAGTGCTCGGCATGCTCAGACTCATCTCAAGAATAAATCAAAATATCATTGATGAACACAAACACAAACTTATCTAAATATGGTCAAAAAATTCTATTCATTAAATCCATAAAATGGCAGAAGCATTAGTTAGTCCGGAAGGCATAACAAGAAATTCATAATGCCTATACCTTGTCCTGAAAGCGATTTTTGACACATCCGACTCTTTTAACTCTCAACTGATAGTAGCTAGATCTTAAACCAATCTTCGAGAATATCGTTGCTCCTTTCAACTGATCAAAAAAGTCATCAATTCTCGGCAAGGGATACTTGTTCTTTATAGTCACCTTATTGAGTTGTCGATAATCGATACAAAGGCTCATAGATCCGTCTTTTTTCTTTACAAATAACATTGGACTACCCTAGGGAGAAAAACTTGATCTCGCAAAACCCTTGCTTATCAACTCTTGCAATTGAGCTTTCAATTCTTTCAATTTATTCGGAGCCGTCCTATAGGGAGCGATCAATATCAATAAAGTCTCAGGTTCTAAATCAATAGCAAACTCCACTTCTCTGACTGGTGGTAACCTTGGAAACTCTTCCGGAACACATTCAGATATTCACAAACTATCGACAATAATTCAATTTTTAGTTCAGACATTTTTGTTTTCAACACATAAGCAAGGTAAGCTTCACAACCTTTCCTTACGTACCTTTGAGCAAATATAGATGGAATTACAATAGGAAATTCACAGGATTCATCAGTTTCAACCGGAAGAACTTCACCATTTTCACATTTCAATTCAATAGTTTTCTGTCTACAATTTACTATAGCATCATGCAATGTCAACCAGTCCATACCCAAAATAACATCAGACTCATCAAATGGCAACAACATTAAGTCGGTCAGAAAACAGTGACCTCGAATCATCAAAAGACAATTCTTGCAAACTTTATCAACTAGCACATGTTTGCCTAAGGGGTTTGACACTTTAATCACAAATTCAGTAGACTCAACAGGAAAACTTTTACTAGATACCAAATTCACACAAACATAAGAATGAGTCGATCCAAGATCAATCAATGCAATAACATTAGTATCATAAAGAGAAAATGTATCAGTAATCACATCGGGAGATGACGCATCTCACAAGCACGAATGGAATAAGCTCTAGCAAGTGCTCTGGCCTCAGATCTCACGGCTATATCTTTCGTCACACCTTAACTGCTAGTTCCGTTCCTGATATTTCTTGGTGGCCTACCTCTATTAGTAGTATTACTCGACCTTACACTCTAAAATTGTTCTGTGACAGCCCTAAATTGACCCTAGTCGGAAGTGGTTTCGGGACCATGAAACCGAGTCTTATAAATAATTAAAGGTTATATTCTGTGTTTATGATGTGCGTAAATGCTTGTGTGATAGTTCCATACTTTAATTTGGTCAGTGTATGTGAAATTTATTAGTAGGGACTTATGTGAGACAATTTAGAAATATGCTAGGCAAGTGTTAAAATGGCCTATTAATATATGTGGGAAAGTGCTTGTCCTTGCATGTCAAATTAGCCAAATTGAAGCATAGTGGCCGGCCATGCTATGGGTGGAAACATGTCACAAACATGTTAGGTTAGTGATGTATGTTAGGAAAAATAAAATAATGAGCACGGTAATTAAATAATGAAAGGGAGGAGTGATGAAAAAAAATGGTCTCATCCATGCCCCCCCTTTGCCGTGAATGGAAGAAAGAAAACAAAGAAAAAAAATGTGTGTTCATCCTTGAACATCTTTGACCGAAATTCAAAAGGAAAGAAAGGAGGAAATGTTGAAGAGGTTCGGCCATGCATGTAACTAGGCTAAGGTATGTTTGAGGTTGCTCCATGAGATTCATGTATATTTTAGTAGTTAGCTTGAGTTCTAACTAGCCCATGGTTCAAATCTTTACTATGTCATGGAGATGATATTCGGCTAAGGTGGATTTGTGTTGATATCATTTGAATGCTAAAAGTGAAGCTTCGTAATGGTGCATGTGATGGTGGATTGATGATTCTTGAATCTTCTTTTTAGCATTTTTGAGTGAGACATTAAGTTCTTTGTTTAACCATGACCAAAAATTGAAATGGTATGGTGTTGTGATGCATTCGGCCATGGTAGAAAGTAGAAGGGAAAATATGGTTGTTGTTAGATGAAGTAGAGTCTAACAAATGAGCACATATGTGCATTAGTTGCTAGATGGAGAAGAATCGGCTAGCAAGTTGTGTGCTAAGGCCGAATATAATTTTTGTATATTAATGAGTAATGCATGTGTTGAATTGATGGAAAGGGAGAGGATGCTTTACTAGTGTATATATGTGTATGGGCCAAGTTTTGAACTTGAAACAAAATGGTGTTTAGCCAATACAAGTGACCATACTTGTAGAATGTATTGAGTGTTGCAATCGGCCTCAACATAGACATGTATGTTCGGCCACATGAATGAGTACATAAGTTGATGTGTATGTTCGGCCATAGGTAAGCATATTGATGGCTTTATCTTGACTTAGAAAATTCGGGTAAGGGGAATATTAGCTAATATGTTGAATTCGATTCGTGATTTCTTACATATGTGACTCTAATGTCTAATGTATATATGGACTAAGTACCTTGAGGTTCTCTTTTGATGTTCAAATGAATTGTGTTAAATTGCTTAATGTGATTAAAAATGCGCATGACCATTGTGTATTTGAGCTAAAGGGTGGCCATATGACCTATTAAACTCCTTGTCATATTTGGCCATAAGCTAGCATAATGAGACTTTAATAAGTTAAATTTGTTTGAATTAGCTCAAGAGCTTAGAGGACCACAGTTAGATAAAGGGAAGGAAAAAGTTATCGAATAGCCGCCGAAATCGTTCGACCACATCCGAGGTAAGTTTTCGAGTAATGGAACTTAGATTATGATTTGATTAGATCATGTTTTAAGCAAATCAAAATCATGCTCTTTGTATGTGGCTATTGAGCCGAAATTTCAAGTGTGATAAGTGTCTTGTGTTTGAGCTTTGGTAATGAAAATGAAATACGGATGTGTCATGATCTATTGATAAATGTACATGGTTATTCGAATGATGTCCGGGCTAAGTCCTGAAGGCTTTGTGCTAAGTGACTATATCCGGACTAAGATCCGAAGGCATTTGTGCGAGTTACTAATTCCGGGCTAAGCTCGAAGGCATTGGTGCGAGTCACTAAATCCGAGTTAAGTCCCGAAGGCATTTGTGCGAGTTACTATAACCGGGCTATGTCCCGAAGGCATTTGAACGAGTAGATGTATCCGGTTAAATTCCGAAGGTACATGATTCGGGAACGAGCGATCTTGCTGTAAAAATTTCAGTTAATACGCTTGTAAAATCCCAACAATGAGGAATGTTTCGTATGTGCATTGGAATAGTTGATTCCCTTCGAATAATATTCGCTCAGTCAAGTAATGAGCTTCCGGTATTTGGCTAAGATGATCCCTTATGTATGAATATAGGGGTTGGAATGTGAAGTAGGAATGATTTGAGAAAATGTATATATGGAATTATCCGTTTAGTTATATGAATGCTATACTTCTGATGTGCTTAAATTCTTTGCTCAAAACTTACTAAGCATTTAATGCTTACTCCGTTTCTTTGATTCTCTGTTTTATAGATTTTGGTTCTTCAGCTATCGAACTCGGGATTTTGAAGTCGAAGTCGCCCACACTATCAAAGCTCCTTTTGGTATACTTTTGGTTGAACTTTGAAATGGCATGTATAGGACTACCCTTTTGTTGTTGGTCATGAACCCTTCGGTTTTGTGTAAATTTGGATAACCATGTGAAAATGGCTTAAATATACATTGATCATAGCATTATAATCGTTTTGTATGTTGTCCGTCGAGAGGTATGGAAATGTTGGTAACGGTTAGCCATGGGAATGGTTATTCATGATCACTTTTGGTATATGTATGACAAACTCTAGTTGATCCATGGAGGATCATGAAATAGGTAAAGTTTACCTTAAAAATAGATGCTGGCAGCAGCAGTGATGTGGATGTGAAAAATTACTAAAAATAGTAGGAATGGAGTTAAATAGTGAATAAATTATGTAATCGAACCTTGATGAATCTATTTTCATAAGAAAGTAACGAAACGTTCATATGAACAGTATATTATGAGATGTTAAAGTTTTCGTGAGATAGGGCAGAACGGTTTCTGGATCCCCTGATCTGACTTTGGAAATTCATTATAAATTAACCAGAGATAATTATAAGTCATGCCTTATATGTATAGATTCCTTTTTGAGTCTTGTTTCATTAGAAATAAACGGCATCAATGTTGAAGCCCTGTACAGGGAGATATCCAAGTCGTAATGCATGAAGGTCAGTGTAGTTGCACCCTGTAACAGGGGAGGCTTTAACTAATAAACTGTACTAATTGGCTCGACCAAAAATTCTAAAAAAAAAAAATTGTAGATGGATATATGAGTCTAGTTTCAGGAAAAATTTACGAAACTGGTTTTCAAGTTTTGAAACTCAAGATATGATTTTTAAGGCGACAGTGATGCAGTAACCAGCTTGTCTGGAAATTTTTAAATGGACAAAAAAAATAATAATAAGTGAATTAAGTCGGTTAGCACCTCGTGTTCGACTCCAGAAACTGTAACAGCCCAAAATTTACCCTAGTCGGGAAGTGGTTTCGAGACCACAAAACCGAGTCATAAAAATAATTAATTTCCATATTCTATGCTTATTATGTGTGTACATGAGTATGTGGAAGTTTCATTCTCCAATTTTGCCAATTGTATGAGAAATTATTAAATAGGGATCGATATGAGACATGGTGAAAATATGATAGGCTAATTTAAAATGGTCTATTAGTGCATGTACCAAAAAGAGTGGACTTGCATGTCAAATAGACCATTTTTGAATGTGAATGGCCGGCCAACATGCGCATGCATTATGGTGTTCCCTTGTCTTCATTTTTTTATATTTGGTGGGAATTATGTATAATAAATTTATATTAGTAAGTGGTGATAAAAACAAAGTTCCATCATCTTTTCTATCATCTTGCCGAAACCATAAGGAAAAGAAAAGAAAAATGGAAGCTAGGACATTTGGCCAAGTGAGTTTATAGATTAAGCTCAAGGAGTTAAAGGAGGTGAATCGAGCAAAGGCAAAGAAAAGGTCATTGAGTAGCCGAGTTGGAACCGTCTTACCCAACACGAGGTAAGTCATTAAGCATATAGTTGGTATTAATTCAAATGGTCATAACGTTTATGTAATGATGCTGAATGGAATGAATAAATATATATATGCATGTACGTATGTGATGATGAAAGTGTTGAATGAAAAGAAAAGAGGTGAGATGTATTGAGTTGTTGATCTCGGCACTAAATGTGCGAGTATAAACATTTATGACCACGAGATTGGCGCTACGTGTGCGGGTTTAAATTGTGCAGCACTAAGTGTGCGAATTGACTATGTAGCACTAAGTGTGCGAGTTTGACTATGTAGCACTAAGTGTGCGAATTGACTATGTAGCACTAAGTGTGCGAGTTGACTATGTAGCACTAAGTGTGCGAGTTTGATTATGTAGCACTAAGTGTGCGAGTTGATTATATAGCACTGAGTGTGCGGACTTAATATATATTCTTGAATCATTATGGACACTAAGTGTGTGACGCTATTGAGTCGATCACGGACAGCGGATCGGGTAAGTGTCTTGAGTTCATGGCTAATAGGTGCTATGTCTATACTCGGTGTTGAGCTTGGTAAGTTTGAACCTATGTGACAAATATACTTGAAGTCACGTACATGAAATTTATCGTAGAATGGGTGAAAGGCCGTTTAGTTGTATGTTTGTAACGAAAATAAAATGATTTATGAAAATGCCTCGAATATCCTATTGATGAGTATGTGGATTGTGAATGCATAAATTGGTATGAAATTAAACCGATAGGTCGGAGGAACTATGGTATGGTTCGGAATGGATGGAGTAATTAGCCTCGTTCCATTTTGTTTTCTCTTGTGATAATGTTATTGATGGATGGTAGTGCATAGCTTATGACTTACTGAGTTATAAACTCACTCGGTGTTTCCTTGTCACCTATTCTAGGTTTCTTGGACACATCTCTTTTTGCGTGGTCGGGCCGTCATCGAAGTCATCACACCGGATAGCAAGTTTTGGTACTTTCTTCTTAGTCGGCTTAGGAGAATATTTCGGCATGTATAGGCTATTATGTTGTGTTTGAACTTTAGTATGTAAACTTTAAGCCATGCGAAAATGGCATGAATGTTCGATTGAGTTGGATCAAGGAGTAGGCATGAAATGGACCTAGTTACTTTCGTAACAGATGCTGGCAGCAGCAGTGACATGAGATTGAAAAATCACAAAAAAAATAGTAGGAGTGGAATTAATTGATGAATAAATTATGTATTCGAAGCTCGATGAGTCTATTTTCATATAGAAGCAACGAAAAGATCATATGGACAGTATGTGAAGAGATATTCAGGTTCTCGCGAGACAGGGCCAGAACGGTTTCTGGATTCCCTGTTCCGACTTTGGAAATTCATTATAAATTAACCAGAGCTAATTAGGAGTCATACCATATATGTATAGATTCCTCTCTGAGTCTAGTTTCTATAGAAACAAACGGCATCAGTATTGAAGCTCTGTGCAGGGAGATATCCAAGTCGTAATGCACAAAGGTCAGTGTAGTCGATCCCTGTAACATGGGAGACTTTGACTAATAAACTGTACTAATTGGCCCGACCAAAAATTCTAGAAAAACATATGTAGATGGGCATATGAGTCTAGTTTCAGGGAAAAATCACGAAACTAATTTTCGAGTTGTGAAACTCAAGATATGATTTTTTAAAGCGACTAGTACGCAGATTGGCAGTGTCTGGGAAATTTTTTTTATAAGGGGTTTAAAGTCTGTTAACACCTCGTGTTCGACTCCGGTGTCGGTCTCGGGTTCGGGGTGTTACATTTGATTGGTATCAGAGCTATGGTTTAGTCGGTTCTAGTACTACCATAGCACGTATGAGTCTAGCTATACATGCCGAATGTTAATGTTTAACTGTGTGATGACTTCTGACGGTTAAAATTTATGTTTTGATTAGTAAATGGATCCCGGTGTAGAGAGAACCTTGGCGGATGACATTGAAAGTGTAGCGGCTGCTCCTGCACAAGGGACGCCGCCTGTTGAACCTCAGTCATCTGCGAATAATCAAGGTGAGGGGGCTAAACAAGCCTTCTTTACCATGATGAATGAATGGGTCGCGCAGTATGCCCGAACCAATCCGGCTGTCCAACAATTCCCGAATTTGAATAATCCACCCCCGGAGCCAGTAATGCCATCAGTTACTGATCCTGTGAGGCTGAGTAAGCCACCTGTAGACTTGATTAGGAAGCGCGGGGCTGAGGAGTTCAGGGCCATAGTTACTGATGATGCTGAAAGGGCCGAGTTCTGGCTTGATAACACCATTCGGGTGTTTGATGAACTGTCATGCACACCCGATGAATGTCTAAAGTGTGCTATATCCTTGTTGCGGGACTCAGCCTACTATTGGTGGAGGACCCTGATTTCCATAGTCCCAAACGAACGAGTAACTTGGGACTTCTTTCAGACGGAATTTTGAAAGAAATATATTAGTCAACGGTTCATTGATCAAAAGCGTAAGGAATTCTTGGAACTTAATCAAGGCCGTATGACAGTATCTGAATACGAACATGAATTCGTAAGACTCAGTAGGTATGCCCGGGAGTGTGTAGCTGATGAGGTTTCTATGTGCAAAAGATTCGAAGAAGGATTGAATGAAGATTTAAAGCTACTAATGGGTATTTTGGAAATAAAAGAATTCGTAACACTAGTCGAACGAGCCTGCAAGGCGGAAGAACTTGGAAAGGAGAAGAAGAAGGCTAAATTTGAGGCTAGAGACTATCGTAAAAGATCGACGGGTAAAGCTCCATTCTCAGCCGTAAAGAAGTTCAGGGAGGACACTAATAAGTCGAGGACGACTGCGGGAATTTCCATCAGAGCAAGACCATCGACGGACTCCCGAGCTACTTCGGTAGCTAGTGTGGGCAATAATCGTCTAGAGAAACCTGAATGTCCCCAATGTGGAAGACGACACATAGGTGAATGTTGGGGTAAGACTATTAACAGGGCCTGTTACGGATGCGGTTCGAAGGACCACTTCATTAGAGATTGCACGGAGCTTGATGAGAAGAATAAGATTCAAGGTGCAAGACCTAGTGGAGTGACAACTAGAGGTAGACCACCGAGAATTTTAGGAGGTAGGGGTGGTAGTCAGAGAGGGACCTCTGATACGGCTGTTCGAGCTGAGAACCATACTCCTGCTAGAGCATATGCCATTCGCGCACGAGAGGAGGCATCCTCCCCTGACGTCATCACTGGTACCTTTACTCTCTTTGATACTAATGTGATTGCATTGATTGACCCTGGCTCTACTCATTCATATGTATGTGAAACCTTAGCATCCAGTAAGACTCTACCTGTTGAGTCTACTGAGTTCGTAATTCGGGTGTCAAATCCCTTGGGTCGTTACGTGCTTGTCGACAAAGTGTGTAAGAAATGTCCCCTAGTAATTCGAGGTTCTTGTTTTCCGGCGGACTTGATGCTTTTGCCGTTTGATGAATTTGATGTTATTCTTGGTTTGGATTGGTTGACCGCGCATGATGCGGTTGTGAATTGCAAAAGTAAGACTATTGATTTGAGGTGCGCAAATAACGAGATAATCCGAGTTGAGTCTGTGGACTTAAGGGGTTGCCAGCTGTAATATCAGCAATGTTGGCCCAGAAATATGTAAGAAAAGGGTGCGAAGCATACCTTGCGTATGTACTTGATGACAAAGAGTTAGAAAAGAAACCCGAATCTGTGTCGGTGGTTTGTGAATACCCGAATGTGTTTCCTGAAGAGTTACCGGGTTTGCCACCTGTTCGGGAGATAGAGTTTGGTATTGAGCTTGTACCTGGAACTACGCCAATTTCGATAGCTTCGTATCGTATGGCACTAACCGAGTTAAAAGAATTGAAAGCTCAATTGCAAGAGTTGACGGATAGAGGTTTCGCTCGACCGAGTTTCTCACCTTGGGGTGCACCAGTATTGTTCGTGAAAAAGAAGGACGGAACCATGAGGTTGTGCATTGACTATCGTCAACTGAATAAAGTGACGATAAAGAATAAGTATCCGTTACCGCGTACCGATGATTTGTTCGACCAACTGAAGGGAGCCTCAATGTTCTCAAAATAGATATGAGATCGGGCTATTATCAGTTGCGAATTCGAGAATCGGACATACCCAAAACTGCCTTCAGGACGAGATATGGTCACTACGAGTTCTTAGTGATGCCGTTTGGGCTCACTAATGCCCCTGCGGTATTTATGGATTTGATGAATCGGATCTTCAGACCATATTTGGATCGGTTCGTAGTTGTGTTCATTGATGACATCTTGGTCTATTCAAGAGATGAGATCGAACATGCTGAACACTTGAGATTAGTGTTGCAAGTTTTGCGGGATAAGAAGTTATATGCTAAGTTCAGTAAGTGTGAGTTCTGGTTAAGAGAGGTTAGCTTCTTGGGTCATGTGGTATCCGCATCGGGTATTCGAGTTGACCCGAACAAAATCTCAGCCATACTTAACTGGAAACCTCTGAGAAGTATTACTGAGGTTCGGAGCTTTTTGGGACTCGCCGGTTATTACCGACGATTTGTCAAAGGTTTCTTGATGATAGCCACACCAATGACGAAGCTACTTCAAAAGGATGCTAAGTTTGAATGGACGGAGAAATGTCAGAAAGGCTTCGATCAACTGAAAACTCATTTGACTGAAGCTCCAATTTTAGTGCAACCCGAATCAGGCAAAGAGTTTGTCATTTATAGTGACGCATCCCTAGTCGGGTTGGGTTGCGTATTGATGCAAGAAGGTCGAGTTGTGGCTTATGCGTCGAGACAATTGAAGCCACACGAGAGAAATTATCCAACCCATGATCTCGAGCTAGCCGCCATCGTATTTGCTTTGAAAATATGGTGACATTATTTGTTTGGCGAAAAGTGCCATGTATTTTCGGATCACCAAAGTCTCAAATATTTGATGACTCAAAGAGACTTAAATCTGCGACAAAGACGTTGGCTTGAGTTGTTGAAAGATTATGAGCTTGTCATTGATTACCACCCGGGAAAGGCTAATGTGGTTGCGGACGCCTTAAGCCGAAAATCGCTGTTTGCTTTACGAGCGATGAATGTGCACTTGTCTGTTCTACCCGACAATGTGTTAGTAGCTGAATTAAAGGCCAAACCATCATTGATTCATCAAATTCGTGAAGCTCAGAAAGTCGACGATGAATTGGTTGCAAAACGGGCTGAATATATTCCGAATATGGAATCCGAATTTCAAATTGATGATGACGATTGTTTGAGGTTCAGAAGTCAGTTGTGTGTTCCAAGAAATTCAGAACTCATTTCAATGATTCTGAACGAAGCTCATTGTAGCCGAATGTCAATTCACCCGGGGAGTACGAAAATGTACAATGATTTGAAACGACGGTTTGGGTGGCATGGTATGAAACGGGACATCTTCGACTTTGTTTCGAGATGTTTAATATGTCAACAAGTGAAAGCGGAACATCAAGTGCCTTCAGGATTACTTCAGCCGATCATGATACCCGAGTGGAAATGGGATCGAGTCACAATGGACTTTGTGTCCGGACTACCATTGTCAACAAGTAAGAAGGATGCGATTTGGGTTGTTGTTCATAGACTGACTAAGTCGGCTCACTTTATCCCTGTGCGTACGGATTTTTCATTGGATAAACTAGCCGAATTGTATGTTTCTCAGATTGTGAGATTACATGGAGTACCTATTTCTATCGTGTCGGATAGAGATCCGAGATTCACCTTGCGATTTTGGAAGAAATTGCAAGAAGCGTTGGGTACCAAGCTGCATTTTAGCACCGCTTTTCATCCACAAACCGATGGTCAATCCGAGCGGATGATTCAGATACTTGAGGATATGTTGAGATGTTGCATCCTCGAGTTTAGTGGTTCATGGGAACGGTATTTATCTTTGATTGAATTCGCTTACAACAATAGTTTTCAATAAAGTATTAAGATGGCACCTTACGAGGCTTTGTACGGTCGTAAATGCCGTACACCATTGTTTTGGACCGAGCTCGGTGAAAGTAAAATTTTCGGAGTTGATTTGATTAAAGATGCCGAACAGAAAGTAAAGGTAATCCGTGAAAGTCTGAAGGCAGCCACAGATCGTCAGAAATCGTATGCGGACTTGAAACGAAAGGACATTGAATATCAGGTGGGAGATAAAGTGTTCCTTAAAGTTTCGCCTTGGAAAAAGGTACTCAGGTTTGGCCGTAAGGGCAAGTTGAGCCCGAGATTCATTGGGCCGTACGAAATCTCCGAACGAGTTGGTCCGGTTGCATATAGATTGATTTTGCCCCCTGAACTTGAAAGGATACACGATGTCTTTCATGTTTCGATGCTTCGACGCTATAGATCTGATCCTTCGCACATAATTAGTCTGTCAGAGGTTGAAATTCAAGCCGATATGAGTTATGAAGAAGAGCCGATGTGTATCCTAGCTCGTGAAGTGAAGGAGTTGCGGAACAAAAGGGTTCCGTTAGTAAAGGTGTTATGGCTCAAACACGGGATCGAGGAAGCTACTTGGGAAAACGAGAGTTCGATGAAAGAACGATACCCAAACCTATTTACCGGTAAGATTTTCGGGGACGAAAATTTCTTAAGTGGGGGAGAGTTGTAACAGCCCAAAATTTACCCTAGTCGGGAAGTGGTTTCGAGACCACAAAACCGAGTCATAAAAATAATTAATTTCCATATTCTATGCTTATTATGTGTGTACATGAGTATGTGGAAGTTTCATTCTCCAATTTTGCCAATTGTATGAGAAATTATTAAATAGGGATCGATATGAGACATGGTGAAAATATGATAGGCTAATTTAAAATGGTCTATTAGTGCATGTACCAAAAAGAGTGGACTTTCATGTCAAATAGACCATTTTTGAATGTGAATGGCCAGCCAACATGCGCATGCATTATGGTGTTCCCTTGTCTTCATTTTTTTATATTTGGTGGGAATTATGTATAATAAATTTATATTAGTAAGTGGTGATAAAAACAAAGTTCCATCATCTTTTCTATCATCTTGCCGAAACCATAAGGAAAAGAAAAGAAAAATGGAAGCTAGGACATTCGGCCAAGTGAGTTTATAGATTAAGCTCAAGGAGTTAAAGGAGGTGAATCGAGCAAAGGCAAAGAAAAGGTCATCGAGTAGCCGAGTTGGAACCGTCTTACCCAACACGAGGTAAGTCATTAAGCATATAGTTGGTATTAATTCAAATGGTCATAACGTTTATGTAATGATGCTGAATGGAATGAATAAATATATATATGCATGTACGTATGTGATGATGAAAGTGTTGAATGAAAAGAAAAGAGGTGAAATGTATTGAGTTGTTGATCTCGGCACTAAATGTGCGAGTATAAACATTTATGACCACGAGATTGGCGCTACGTGTGCGGGTTTAAATTGTGCAGCACTAAGTGTGCGAATTGACTATGTAGCACTAAGTGTGCGAGTTTGACTATGTAGCACTAAGTGTGCGAATTGACTATGTAGCACTAAGTGTGCGAGTTTGACTATGTAGCACTAAGTGTGCGAGTTGACTATGTAGCACTAAGTGTGCGAGTTTGATTATGTAGCACTAAGTGTGCGAGTTGATTATATAGCACTGAGTGTGCGGACTTAATATATATTATTGAATCATTATGGACACTAAGTGTGCGACGCTATTGAGTCGATCACGGACAGCGGATCGGGCAAGTGTCTTGAGTTCATGGCTAATAGGTGCTATGTCTATACTCGGTGTTGAGCTTGGTAAGTTTGAACCTATGTGACAAATATACTTGAAGTCACATACATGAAATTTATCGTAGAATGGGTGAAAGGCCGTTTAGTTGTATGTTTGTAACGAAAATAAAATGATTTATGAAAATGCCTCGAATATCCTATTGATGAGTATGTGGATTGTGAATGCATAAATTGGTATGAAATTAAACCGATAGGTCGGAGGAACTATGGTATGGTTCGGAATGGATGGAGTAATTAGCCTCGTTCCATTTTGTTTTCTCTTGTGATAATGTTATTGATGGATGGTAGTGCATAGCTTATGACTTACTGAGTTATAAACTCACTCGGTGTTTCCTTGTCACCTATTCTAGGTTTCTTGGACACATCTCTTTTTGCGTGGTCGGGCCGTCATCGAAGTCATCACACCGGATAGCAAGTTTTGGTACTTTCTTCTTAGTCGGCTTAGGAGAATATTTCGGCATGTATAGGCTATTATGTTGTGTTTGAACTTTAGTATGTAAACTTTAAGCCATGCGAAAATGGGATGAATGTTCGATTGAGTTGGATCAAGGAGTAGGCATGAAATGGACCTAGTTACTTTCGTAACAGATGCTGGCAGCAGCAGTGACATGAGATTGAAAAATCACAAAAAAAATAGTAGGAGTGGAATTAATTGATGAATAAATTATGTATTCGAAGCACGATGAGTCTATTTTCATATAGAAGCAACGAAAATATCATATGGACAGTATGTTAAGAGATATTCAGGTTCTTGTGAGACAGGGCCAGAACGGTTTCTGGATTCCCTGTTCCGACTTTGGAAATTCATTATAAATTAACCAGAGATAATTAGGAGTCATACCATATATGTATAGATTCCTCTCTGAGTATAGTTTCTATAGAAACAAACGGCATCAGTATTGAAGCTCTGTGCAGGGAGATATCCAAGTCGTAATGCACAAAGGTCAGTGTAGTCGATCCCTGTAACATGGGAGACTTTGACTAATAAACTGTACTAATTGGCCCGACCAAAAATTCTAGAAAAAAATATGTAGATGGGCATATGAGTCTAGTTTCAGGGAAAAATCACGAAACTGATTTTCGAGTTGTGAAACTCAAGATATGATTTTTTAAAGCGACTAGTACGCAGATTGGCAGTGTCAGGAAAATTTTTTTTATAAGGGGTTTAAAGTCTGTTAACACCTCGTGTTCGACTCCGGTGTCGGTCTCGGGTTCGGGGTGTTACAGAAACGGTCTTGGGTAAGGGGTGTTACAATTAAATTGGTATCAGAGCTACGGTTTAGTCGATTCTAGGACTACCGTAATGCGTTGGGTTTAGCTATACATGCCATTTTATGTGATTATTTGATAGTGTGGTGATTTCTGACATTTGCAAATGTGTTTATTTATAGTAATGGATCCCGATCCCGACCGAGCGGTAGCTGATGATCTTGAGAGTGTAGCGCCTGCTCCCGCACAAGGGACGGCGCGGGCGGACTCTCAACCTAATGCTAGTAATCCGAACGATGAAGCTAGACAAGCTTTCTATAGCGTGATGAATGATTGGTTCAACCAATACATTCGAACTAATACGGCTGTTCCACAACCTCCATTCCCGACAAATACCACCCCCGCACCTACAATACCTCCGGTAACTGACCAAATAAGGTCAAATAAGCCCCTAGTTGACAGAATCCGAAAACATGGGGCTACTGAATTTAAAGCTACGGACAGCGATGATGCCGAGCAAGCGGAATTTTGGCTGGACAACACTATCCGGGTACTCGATGAGCTATCTTGCACACCCGATGAGTGCCTAAAGTGTACCATCTCCTTGCTACGTGAGTCTGCCTACTATTGGTGGAACACGTTGACTTCTGTCGTGCCCAGAGAGCAAGTAACTTGGGAGTTCTTCCAAACCGAGTTTCGAAAGAAGTATATCAGTCAGAGATTCATTGACCAAAAACGGAAGGAATTTCTTCAACTCAAACAAGGTTCCATGTCGGTGACTATGAACGAAAATTTGTAAGGCTTAGCCGGTACGCGCGAGAATGCATTTCTTCAGAAGCCGTGATGTGTAAACGTTTCGAGGATGGGCTGAATGATGATATAAAGCTGTATGTTGGCATTTTGGAAATCCGAGAATTTGTGGCACTTGTCGAGCGAGCTTGCAAAGCCGAAGAGCTCAGTATGGAGAAAAGAAAAGCTAAGGTGGAAGCAAAGGAGTTTCGTAAGAGGTCTTCGGGGAAGCCCTTCCCACAGTCATCGAAGAAATTTAGAGATGGCTTAGGCCGGTCTAGAGACACTTCAGGCTTTTCTAGACGAGATTGCGATCGACCCCCTGTGAGCACACGAGTCACTTCGATCGCCAGTGTTGGAAATGTTCGTCGACACAGAACGGAGTGCCAGTATTGTGGCAAATGGCATTCTGGAAGTTGTAGATTCCATGACCGCTCCTGTTACAAGTGCGGGTCAGTTGACCACTTTATCAAAGATTGCCCGAGATTGTTTGAACAGAATGTAAATTAGAGTGGGAAACCGAGTGCTACCACTGCTCGAGGTAGACCATCTAGAAACACGGGAAATGCTAGTGGTGGTCAGAAAGGATCTAGAGATGCTACGACCAGATCTGAGGCTCGTGCTCCTGCTAGGGCTTATGCTATTCGCGCACGCGAGGATGCTTCCTCGCCAAATGTTATTACCGGTACTTTTACTCTCTTTGATACTAATGTGATTGCTTTGATTGACCCTGGTTCTACCCATTCTTATATATGTGAAACCTTAGCATCCAGTAAGACTTTACCTATTGAGTCTACTGAGTTCGTAATTCGTGTGTCAAATCCCTTGGGTCGTTACGTGCTTGTCGACAAAGTGTGTAAGAAATGTCCCCTAGTAATTCGAGGTTCCTGTTTTCCGGCGGACTTGATGCTTTTTCCGTTTGATGAATTTGATGTTATCCTCGGTTTAGATTGGTTGACTGTGCATGATGCGGTTGTGAATTGCAAAAGCAAGACTATTGATTTGAGGTGCGCAAATAATGAGATAATCCGAGTTGAGTCTACGGGCTTAAAGGCGTTGCCAGCTGTAATATCATCAATGATGGCTCAAAAATATGTAAGAAAGGGGTGCGAAGCATACCTTGCGTATGTACTTGATGACAAAGAGTTAGAAAGGAAACCCGAATCTGTGCCGGTGGTTTGTGAATACCCAGATGTTTTTCCTGAAGAATTACCGGGTTTACCACCTGTTCGGGAGGTAGAGTTTGGTATTGAGCTTGTGCCTGGGACTACGCCGATTTCGATAGCTCCGTATCGTATGGCACCAACCGAGTTAAAAGAGTTGAAAGCTCAGTTGCAAGATTTGACGGATAGAGGTTTCGCTCGACCAAGTTTCTCACCTTGGGGTGCACCAGTATTGTTTGTGAAAAAGAAGGACGAAACCATGAGGTTGTGCATCGACTATCGTCAGTTGAATAAAGTGACAATAAAGAATAAATATCTGTTACCGCGTATTGATGATTTGTTTGATCAACTAAAGGGAGCCTCAGTGTTTTCAAAGATAGATTTGAGATCGGGTTATTACCAGTTGCGAATTCGAGATTCGGATATACCCAAAACTGCTTTCAGAACGAGATACGGTCACTACGAATTCTTAGTGATGTCGTTTGGGCTCTCTAATGCCCCTGCGATATTTATGGATTTGATGAATCAGATCTTTAGACCGTATTTGGATCGGTTTGTAGTTGTGTTTATTGATGATATTTTGGTCTATTCGAGAAATGAAACCGATCATGCTGAACACCTGGGATTAGTGTTGCAAATTTTACGGGATAAGCAGTTATATGCTAAGTTTAGTAAGTGTGAGTTCTGGTTAAGAGAGGTTAGCTTCTTGGGCCATGTGGTATCCGCATCGGGTATTCGAGTTGACCCGAACAAGATTTCGGCCATACTTAATTGGAAGCCTCTGAGAGATATTACTGAGGTTCGGAGCTTTTTGGGACTTGCCGGTTACTACCGACGGTTTGTAAAAGGTTTCTCGATGATAGCCACACCCATGACGAAGCTACTTCAAAAAGATGTTAAGTTCGAATGGACGGAAAAATGTCAGAAAAGTTTTGATCAACTGAAAACTTATTTGACTGAAGCTCCAATTCTAGTGCAACCCGAATCAGGCAAAGAGTTTGTCATTTATAGTGATGCCTCCCTACTTGGGTTGGGTTGCGTATTGATGCAAGAAGGTCGAGTTGTGGCCTATGCGTCGAGACAATTAAAGCCACATGAGAAAAATTATCCGACCCATGACCTCGAATTAGCTGCAATCGTATTCGCCTTGAAAATATGGCGACATTACTTATTTGGTGAGAAGTGCCATGTATTTTCGGATCACAAAAGTCTCAAATATTTGATGACTCAAAGAGACTTGAATCTGCGACAAAGGCGTTGGCTTGAATTGTTGAAAGATTATGAGCTTGCCATTGATTATCACCCGGGAAAGGCTAATATGGTTGCAGACGCCTTAAGCCGGAAATCACTATTTGCTTTACGAGTGATGAATGTACACTTGTCTGTTCTACCCGACAATGTGTTAGTGGCAGAATTAAAGGCCAAACCATTGTTGATTCATCAAATTCGTGAAGCTCAGAAAGTTGATGATGAATTGGTTGCAAAACAGGCTGAATGTGTTCTGAATGTGGAATCAGAGTTTCAAATTGATGATGACGATTGTTTGAGGTTCAGAAGTCGTTTGTGCGTTCCAAGAAATTCGAAACTCATTTCGATGATTCTGAACGAAGCTCATTATAGCCAAATGTCAATTCACCCGGGGAGTACGAAAATGTACAACGATCTGAGACGCCAGTTTTGGTGGCATGGTATGAAACGAGACATTTCTGATTTTGTTTCGAAGTGCTTAGTATGTCAGCAAGTGAAGGCAGAACATCAAGTGCCTACGGGTTTGCTTCAGCCGATCATGATACCTGAATGGAAATGGGAACGAGTCAC
This sequence comes from Gossypium hirsutum, assembly GCF_007990345.1. NCBI lineage: Eukaryota > Viridiplantae > Streptophyta > Magnoliopsida > Malvales > Malvaceae > Gossypium > Gossypium hirsutum. Next base: position 39,853,794 of record NC_053434.1, on the reverse strand, counting down.
GATGGATTTTGTATCTGGGTTGCCAGTGTCGGCAAGTAAGAAAGATGCGATTTAGGTTGTTGTGGATAGATTGACTAAGTCGGCTCACTTTATCCCCGTACGCACGGATCTTTCATTGGATAAACTAGCTGAATTGTATGTTTCTCAGATTGTAAGATTACACAGGGTACCGATTTCTATTGTGTCAGATAGAGATCCGAGGTTCACCTCGCGATTTTGGAAGAAATTTCAAGAAGCTTTGGGTACCAAGCTGCATTTTAGCACCGCTTTTCATCCACAAACCGATGGTCAATCCGAGCGGATAATTCAGATACTTGAGGATATGTTGAGATGTTGCATCCTCGAGTTTAGTGGTTCGTGGGAGCGGTATTTACCTTTGATTGAATTCGCTTACAACAATAGTTTTCAATCAAGTATTAAGATGGCACCTTACGAGGCTTTGTACGGGCGTAAATGCCGTACGCCATTGTTTTGGACCGAGCTCAGTGAAAGCAAAATTTTCGGAGTGGATTTGATTAAAGATGCTGAACAGAAAGTAAAAATAATTCGTGAAAGTCTGAAGGCAGCATCAGATCGTCAGAAGTCGTACGCGGATTTAAAACGAAGAGATATTGAGTATCAGGTGGGAGACAAAGTGTTTCTTAAGGTATCGCCTTGGAAGAAGATACTCAGATTTGGCCGTAAGGGCAAATTGAGTCCGAGATTCATTGGGCTGTATGAGATCTCCGAACGAGTTGGCCCAGTTGCGTATAGGTTGCTTTTACCCCCTGAACTCGAAAGGATCCACAACGTTTTTCATGTTTCGATGCTTCGACGTTACAGATCAGATCCTTCGCACATAATAAACCCCTCCGAGGTCGAAATTCAAGCCGATATGAGTTATGAAGAAGAACCGATTCGTATCCTAGCTCGTGAAGTGAAAGAGTTGCGAAACAAAAGGGTTCCGTTAGTAAAGGTGTTATGGCTCAAACACGGAGTCGAAGAAGCTACTTGGGAAACCGAGAACTCTATGAGAGAACGATACCCAAACCTATTTACCGGTAAGATTTTCGGGGACAAAAATTTCTTAAGTGGGGGAGAGTTGTGACAGCCCTAAATTGACCCTAGTCGGAAAGTGGTTTCGGGACCACGAAACCGAGTCTTATAAATAATTAAAGGTTATATTCTGTGTTTATGATGTGCGTAAATGCTTGTGTGATAGTTCCATACTTTAATTTGGTCAGTGTATGTGAAATTTATTAGTAGGGACTTATGTGAGACAATTTAGAAATATGCTAGGCAAGTGTTAAAATGGCCTATTAATATATGTGGGAAAGTGCTTGTCCTTGCATGTCAAATTAGCCAAATTGAAGCATAGTGGCCGGCCATGCTATGGGTGGAAACAAGTCACAAACATGTTAGGTTAGTGATGTATGTTAGGAAAAATAAAATAATGAGCATGGTAATTAAATAATGAAAGGGAGGAGTGATGAAAAAAAATGGTCTCATCCATGCCCCCCCTTTGCCGTGAATGGAAGAAAGAAAACAAAGAAAAAAAATGTGTGTTCATCCTTGAACATCTTTGACCGAAATTCAAAAGGAAAGAAAGGAGGAAATGTTGAAGAGGTTCGGCCATGCATGTAACTAGGCTAAGGTATGTTTGAGGTTGCTCCATGAGATTCATGTATATTTTAGTAGTTAGCTTGAGTTCTAACTAGCCCATGGTTCAAATCTTTACTATGTCATGGAGATGATATTCGGCTAAGGTGGATTTGTGTTGATATCATTTGCATGCTAAAAGTGAAGCTTTGTAATGGTGCATGTGATGGTGGATTAATGATTCTTGAATCTTCTTTTTAGCATTTTTGGGTGAGACATTAAGTTCTTTGTTTAACCATGACCAAAAATTGAAATGGTATGGTGTTGTGATGCATTCGGCCATGGTAGGAAGTAGAAGGGAAAATATGGTTGTTGTTAGATAAAGTAGAGTCTAACAAATGAGCACATATGTGCATTAGTTGCTAGATGGAGAAGAATCGGCTAGCAAGTTGTGTGCTAAGGCCGAATATAATTTTTGTATATTAATGAGTAATGCATGTGTTGAATTGATGGAAAGGGAGAGGATGCTTTACTAGTGTATATATGTGTATGGGCCGAGTTTTGAACTTGAAACAAAATGGTGTTTAGTCAATACAAGTGACCATACTTGTAGAATGTATTGAGTGTTGCAATCGGCCTCAACATAGACATGTATGTTCGGCCACATGAATGAGTACATAAGTTGATGTGTATGTTCGGCCATAGGTAAGCATATTGATGGCTTTATCTTGACTTAGAAAATTCGGGTAAGGGGAATATTAGCCAATATGTTGAATTCGATTCGTGATTTCGTACATATGTGACTCTAATGTCTAATGTATATATGGACTAAGTACCTTGAGGTTCTCTTTTGATGTTCAAATGAATTGTGTTAAATTGCTTAATGTGATTAAAAATGCGCATGACCATTGTGTATTTGAGCTAAAGGGTGGCCATATGACCTATTAAACTCCTTGTAATATTCGGCCATAAGCTAGCATAATGAGACTTTAATAAGTTAAATTTGTTTGAATTAGCTCAAGAGCTTAGAGGACCACAGTTAGATAAGGGGAAGGAAAAAGTTATCGAATAGCCGCCGAAATCGTTCGACCACATCCGAGGTAAGTTTTCGAGTAATGGAACTTAGATTATGATTTGATTAGATCATGTTTTAAGCAAATCAAAATCATGCTCTTTGTATGTGGCTATTGAGCCGAAATTTCAAGTGTGATAAGTGTCTTGTGTTTGAGCTTTGGTAATGAAAATGAAATACGGATGTGTGATGATCTATTGATAAATGTACATGGTTATTCGAATGATGTTCGGGCTAAGTCCCAAAGGCTTTGTGCTAAGTGACTATATCCGGACTAAGATCCGAAGGCATTTGTGTGAGTTACTAATTCCGGGCTAAGCCCGAAGGCATTGGTACGAGTCACTAAATCCGGGTTAAGTCCCGAAGGCATTTGTGCGAGTTACTATAACCGGGCTATGTCCTGAAGGCATTTGAACGAGTAGTTGTATCCGGTTAAATCCAAAGGTACGTGATTCGGGAACGAGCGATCTTGCTATAAAAATTTCAGTTAATACGCTTGTAAAATCCCAACAATGAGGTATGTTTCGTATGTGCATTGGAATCGTTGATTCCCTTCGAATAATATTCGCTCAGTCGAGTAATGAGCTTCCGGTATTTGGCTAAGATGATCCCTTCTGTATGAATATAGGGGTTGGAATGTGAAGTAGGAATGATTTGAGAAAATGTATATATGGAATTATCCGTTTAGTTGTATGAATGCTATACTTCTGATGTGCTTAAATTCTTTGCTCAAAACTTACTAAGCATTTAATGCTTACTCCGTTTCTTTGATTCTCTGTTTTATAGATTTTGGTTCTTCAGCTATCGGACTTGGGATTTTGAAGTCGAAGTCGCCCACACTATCAAAGCTCCTTTTGGTATACTTTTGGTTGAACTTTGAAATGGCAAGTATAGGACTACCCTTTTGTTGTTGGTCATGAACCCTTCGGTTTTGTGTAAATTTGGATAGCCATGCGAAAATGGCTTAAATATACTTTGATCATAGTATTATAATCGTTTTGTATGTTGTCCATCGAGAGGTATGGAAATGTTGGTAATGGTTAGCCATGGGAATGGTTATTCATGATCACTTTTGGTATATGTATGACAAACTCTAGTTGATCCATGGAGGATCATGAAATAGGTAAAGTTTACCTTAAAAATAGACGCTAGAAGCAGCAGTGATGTGGATATGAAAAATCACTAAAAATAGTAGGAATGGATTTAAATAGTGAATAAATTCTGTAATCGAACCTTGATGAATCTATTTTTATAGGAAAGTAACGAAACGTTCATATGAACAGTATATTATGAGATGTTAAAGTTTTTGTGAGACAGGACCAGAACGGTTTTTGGATCCCCTGATCTGACTTTGGAAATTCATTATAAATTAACCAGAGATAATTAGAAGTCATTCCCTATATTTATAAATTCCTTTTTGAGTCTAGTTTCATTAGAAACAAACGGCATCAGTGTTGAAGCCCTGTACAGGGATATATCCAAGTCGTAATGCATGAAGGTCAGTGTAGTCGCACCCTGTAACAGGGGAGGGTTTAACTAATAAACTGTACTAATTGGCTTGACCAAAAATTCTAAAAAAAAAATTGTAGATGGATATATGAGTATAGTTTCAGGAAAAATTTACGAAACTGGTTTTCGAGTTTTGAAACTCAAGATATGATTTTTAAGGTGACAGTGGTGCAGTAACCAGCTTGTCTGGAAATTTTTAAATGGACAAAAAAAATAATAAGTGAATTAAGTCGGTTAGCACCTCGTGTTCGACTTCGGCAGCGGTCTCGGGTACGGGGTGTTACATGTTCTTTCTCAGCCATCTCAGGGCAATCTAAGATAAAATACTCTTGAGAGCCACACTTGAAACAAGCTTGGTCATTAATCCTACACTCGCCGAGATGTCTTCTTCCATAATGTTGGCATTCGGGTCTGTTAGACCTAACATTACCAACACTTGCCATTGAAGTAGCTTGAGATTTAAAACTTGAATATTTCTTCCCACGGTCTCTGTGTGAATACCCAGCTGATACATTCGAACGAGAATTCATTTCTCTAGATTTATTTGACTAAGATTGAAATGACTCGTCGGCCGTTTTCTTGCATCTCTAACCTCACTCTCGACCTTTGTTTTCTCTTTTCTTAGCTATTTGGCTTTGCAAGCTCGTTCAACCAATACAAAAAATTCTTTTAGTTCCATGATTCCAACAAATAGTCTGATGTCCTCATTCAGCCCATCCTAGAACCTTTTACACATAATAGCCTCAGGGGAAACACATTTTCAGGCATACTTACTGAGCCTGACAAATTCTCGCTCATACTCTGTCACCGACATTCAGTGCTCTTTTAGCTCAAGAAATTCTTTAAGTTTCTGATCGATAAACAACTGACTGATATATTTATTTTGGATTTCCTCTTGAAAGAATTCCCATGTAACCCTCTCTCTCATTACCATAGATACTAGTGTCTTCCACTAGTGATATGTTATGTCCCTTATTAATGATATAGCACATTTCAAGCATTCTTCGGGTGTACATGATAACTCATCAAATACCCTAATAGTATTCTCAAGCCAAAAATCGGCTCTCTCAGAGTCATCATCTACATTAGCCCTGAATTCCTTAGCCCCTTGCTTTCGAATCTTATCAACCGGAGGCTTATTCTATCTTACCAAATGAACAAATTGGGGAACTACGAGAATCAGTTAGGGATAAGGAGGGGGTGGAGGACGTTGAGCATTCGGATTTGTTCGAACAAACTCCAAATACCAGTCGTTCATCATATGGAGGAAGGCTTCCTTAGCCCTTCCTCCCTGACTGACCGTGGGAGGTTATTTTTAGATTACGCTGCCTCTTGAGTGGGAGCCAATGCATTACTTTCTACATCATCAGCTACAGCTTAGTCGGGATCCATTTATTATATTTATAAAAACACAGTTTAAAATTGTTAGGAGTCATCACACTATCACAGTTCATATATGGCATGTATAGCTAGACTCTTACACACGCTACTTTAGTCTGAGAATCGACTAAACCATAGCTCTGATACCACTAAATGTAACATCCCTCACCTGTATTCAACACCGGAATAGGGTTACGAGGTGTTACCAACTTACATCGCAAACAATCATACAATTTTGAATTGTAACTTTCAATCAAATTAAAACCATTTCTATTCAATCATAAAGTCCTTAATATAAACCTCTGATGCCCAAAACATACATTGGAAGTGGTTTGGGACTAACCGAGAACTTTAAAAAAATTTTTACAAAACTTAGAAAATTTTTCACTAAACAAGGGTCACATGCCCGTGTGGATATAGGACACGATCATGTGGGTAGGCCATGTGGTCACACACGCTCGTGTCCCGAACCCATGTAACTCTTTGTTTGTCACCCAAGAACAAATTGAAGATACACAGCCAAGTCACACGCCCATGTGCTAGGCCATGTGGTCGATTTAAAATTTATGATTTTTCATTAAATAGGTGCAGACTTCACACATCTAGGACACACGCCCGTGCCTGAGGCCGTGTCATCCACACGGCTGAGACACACGCCTGTGTCTTTGCCCATGTGCTCAATTCTAAGCATTCTATTTCTCAAAATTAAGGTGAAAGGGACACGGGGCCTGAACACCTGCCCAAGGGGTAGATCGTGTGTCATACATGGTCAAGACACGCCCACGTGTGTCTACCCGTGTGGACAAAAATAAAGCTATTTACCAAGCCTTTTTGCCACCCTTTTATGTACACACCTACACAACAAAACATAACACCAATCCAAACATATACATACAACCAAATCATCCATAACCAAGACATCAACACATTATTCAAATGCTACCATCTATCATACACAAACATCACATACTCATCAACTCAAATCATGTAAATTCCCACATCCATGAAAGGAATCATCATATAAATTACTTATACCAACAGTGGCCAATTTCAAATGGCCTTATATAAAATGAACTTTCAACCAATATGAGCCAACACATTTGGCCAACTAAATTATGACACATAACAAAATGACCAAGTCCCCCATACATGCCATAACTCAAAATGTTGAAATCATTGACACCAAAATAATTGTTGATAGTGTGAGTGGATCTCCGATGGTCTTCGATCCCTAAGCTGGCTTGGTGACACTATGAACAAGGAAAAGGAAGGGGAGTAAGCTATGAAGCTTAGTAAGTTCCTATGCAAATATTAAATATCATAACCACAGATTTAACATGCAATTAACATGATGAAAATTAGCATCAATGTTATTAAAATCTTATAGTGATAACTTACTCAATCACAACCTTACCAAGGTTTCATCACATTTCGAGCTTATTACGTATGGGTTTTACGTACATACCTGTACCAACTCGCAACATAACCATAGTCTTTCACAACTTTGACATTCTCGTTGAACACTCAGAACATTGACGGATACTTAGAAATCTTACACATAAGTGCCATATATGTATCCAAAGCTACCTCATATCTCATAATACATATAAGCTCATTTTCGAGCTATTCACAGGCTTGCTCACACAAGCTGTCAGTTAGGACGTAGCTACATAGTACTGCTCACACAAGCTGTTAGGTATCCGCAATTCATGCTGGACTACCCAACCACTGGTAGGATGTACGGGACCAGCACCTAAATCACATAAATACATGGGTTCCTAGTGTCATGTCACCCGTATCCTATTCTATTCCTAAGGCTCAACTGGGAATTCTCGCTTGTCGAAACTTTGTTGAATACGTCTAAAGAGTCAATCACAATTCATACAATATTAAAGCATTTAAAACATAACTATACCAATGCATTATTTACATATGAACTTACCTCGGTACAAAAATAGTAGAATTGGACCTAATCGTCAAACACTTTGTTTTTCTTCTGATCTAGGTCCGAACCTTGTTTTTCTTGATCTATAATGACAAATTTAACTCGTTTAATATTCACATTGTTCAATCCAGCCGAAAAATCATATTATGAAAAAATTACATTTTTGCCCCTAATGTTTCACATTCTTACAATTTAGTCCCTAGGCTCGTAAAATGATTTTCATCCAATTTCTTCATTACCCAACCTAGCCGAGCCATTTTCATACTTATACTAGCCCACATTTTCCACTTAATCACACTTTTACTACACTTTTTGTAACTTTTACAAATAAGTCCTTTTTAACATTTCCACCAAAAATCACCTAGCAAAGTTGTTTTTCTTACATCTAACATACATTTTCTACCATTAAACATCAAAATATACAAATATCTATTAAAAATTTAGACTTTGATTATTTCTTAGATTTGTGGTAGAAATAGATAGATCGGGTTACAATGACTTTAAAAATGTAAGGAGCATTAAAAACGGGGCAAGGACGGACTTACAATCGAGCTTGGGAGATGAACAAACCCTATATATGTCTTCCTAGTGCTATTTGACCATGGGAGTAGAAGATGGACAACATTTTGGCTTTATTTTGCTTATTAATTCATTTATTAACCAAATGACCAAAATGCCCCTAACTTAAAACATAAAAATTCTCTTACTTCATGTCCATTTTTGTCCACTAACTTAACAAATGGTCTAATTACCATATAAAGACCTTTAATTTAAAATTTCATAGCAAGTAGACACCTCTAGCTTCTAGAACTCAAGTTTTGTACTTTTTGCAATTTAGTCCTTTTTGCTAAATTGAGTGCTCAAACGTCAAAATTTTCAAACAAAATTTTTAGAAAATCATTCCATAAAACTGTAGACCATAAAAATATAAGAAAAATGAAATTTTTTTCATTAGATTTGTGGTCCCGAAACCACTATTTCGACTAGACCTAAAATCGAGCTATTATATTACAGATAAATCATGTCGCAAAATTATGAACGCTCTAAGGGAAAAATTCCTAAAATACACCTAAAAATATTTGGCCCTATTTTTGGGTGTTATAACCTTAGGAAGTTATCATGGGCTATACGAGGTCAGGAGATAAGTCGAACCGAGTAAATCGTAATTTATCCTAATTGAGAAAGTGAGCTCTAGAGATAAGCGAGTATCAATCAATCTATTAGTTAATTAGAGGATAGAAGGTAATGATTGGTTAATTGGTAGCTAATCTAGCCTAAAACCCTAATCCAAAGTTAATTATAAACCCTGAGGCGAGTTAATCTTCCTAATTGGTATATTTGGTTTAAGTCATCTATTTATTTTTCTTGTTTATTTATTTTAGTTATGTAAGTTCTCTCTTTAATCTATTTTATGGGTTATTGTAATATAGGAATTAATTACTACTACTTAGACTTGTTATTGTAAAAAGGTTTTCATAATTTATTCCACCCTCTTCTGGATACGTTCCTCGGAATACTTCCAAGTATTTTGTTGTACTAAACATATTACAATTTGACCCATGCACTTGCAGACGTCGCCATTCTATCTCTAATATTTTTGGTGTTATATTTTACTATAAATGATAACTCATTTATAGGCGGTTAGTGATCTAGGAAATTTCTTGAGTTTCTACAAAACGATCTTCTCTTCTATCCTCAAACCCCAAGTTGTTTAGATGTGGGCTTTAACTTCATGAACTTATCACGCCAAATGAAATTTTTAATTAATTTTTAGTAGGAAAATTAATTCTCTCTATGGAAAACTAAAAGCTTTCACATTCAAGAAGTATAATTTACTCTTTAAATAAATTGCAACTATTTTTGACAGAGTATTAATGGGCTCATCAATTTAGGATGTACTCAAATTGGGTTTTATTTGATGTATTGTCAACCCAAACTATCACATTTATGTCTCTATCTTCTAGGAGTCAACCGTTTCGATCATCAAGACAATGTATCTCTCTTGATAGATGACATATTGAGCCAATTTGCTCAATTTTCATTCATCAGTCTTTGAATCTTTTAGATTAACTACAAATATAACTTGTCTTCTCTATTATTATATGAACACATAATTTAACTTAGTATTAGTTAAATGTTAGGTAATTAGAAAGCCAATATTTGCTTACATTTTCCTTTGCTAGCAAAAAAAAATTGAGGACTAATACAAACAATATTAATGTGAAATAATGGAATTTTATTTAAACTAATCTGTTTGAAATTTTACAAGTACAAATGATGAATAAACTAAAGTTAAGGCACTAAAACCTAATACCCCATGCTACATTTTTACACACTATACCCGATCCGATTGCCGAGGCCAAGTACCAAATGTCACAATTAAACCATATTACTTAACAACATTTCTGACTTGACTTATTTACAACTAAACATCACCATGTTTAAAGCGTGCCTACCCTTTAAAATTTATTCTAACATGATTCTAAAATAAACTCCATGTAACACCCCTTACCCGTACCCAAGACCGGGATACGATACGAGGCATTGGAACACATACACAGTCATTCATGCAAAAATCGGGCCATAAAATTTTTGTCCAAATTAAAACTTTTCAAACACATTTATATCGTCCCTTATACGGACCTTCGAGGCCTAAAACATACATTGGGGTGGTTTGGGACTAAATTGAGAAATTTCGATAAGCTTTGGACAATTTAGCAAATTTCTTGCTTTGGAGAGTCACACGCCCGTGCGTGTTGAATAGTGTGGTCACACACGCCTGTATGGCTTGGGACACGCTTGTGTCCTCAGCCCATGTAACTCTCTATTTGTGACATTAGCAAAACAATTTGAATCACATGGCCAAGCCATACACCCGTGTGCTAGGTCGTGTTCTCCACATGGCTGAGACACATAGCTGTGTCTCTGCCCATGTGGCTAACACTTAGGCTATTTTCCAAGCCTTCATGTTTCCCATAAACCCTTACAACCTTATACACATCAAACTCACAAATCATGGCATCATTTTAGTGATTAAACACCCTTTATTAAGACACATTCAACATTGGCTCGTCATTATACATATGTTCCACCTACTCATGATAAACTAGTCTAGCCACATTATTACAGATTCATTTGACCTTGTCATCTTATTAATCACTTATACCATTAAACTATGGTTACTAACTTATACATAAAACATTCATGTTCAAGGCACTATCATCTTATTACCATATTACACGTTTAATTCATGGTCATGACCACCTCGATTGGTCATAAAACATGCATTCAACACACATGACATATTACCAATCATGCATGGCAAACAAACATAATTATATGATCACATCATATGCATTAAAACATAACATGACTAGCTGGACTTGCAAACAATAATCAATATGAGCCACCTCTCATGGCCATATACAATAGCTCAATATGGGCAAATACATTTAGCTAAATCATAATAACACATGTCATAGAACTAGGTCCCTATACATGCCACTCACTTGATATTTCTAACATATGTATCAATTCTCCAAAGGTATTGGCTTGATAGTGTGATGCTGCCTTCGACGATCTCCAACCCCGAGCCAACCTGACAACACTAAAAGAAATGGAAAGGAGGGAATAAGCTTTACGCTTAGTAAGCTCGCATGAAAAATAATAAGCAATGTATTAACATGCTATTTTCCAATTCCTCTCCATTTATTCAAAGTCCAGTTAAGTTGTTTTCTCGAGTCATGGTCACTAAATTATTTATATCCGAAGCTACGGGACACCAAATTGAGAACAACTAATTTTACCAGAAGCTGGTACAATTTATTTTTTAAATTCACCTATGCTTTTTTGTCCGATAGTTCTGACCCCTCTACACTAAACATCAATTATCTCTTCCTACGAGATTTGGATAATGTTCCTATTTATTTCTTTCAAGAATAGACTCATTACGAATTTTAAACATATAAATTATAACCCATAATTTTTTTTACAATTTTTAATGATTTTCCCAAATCAGAACAAGAGATTCCAAAACCATTCTGACTCTGTCTCACAAAAATTCAAATATCTCATAATATAAATTTATTTTGCTTACACTGTTTCCTTTATATGAAAATAGACTCAATAAGCTTTTATTTCATATCTTATTCAACTTTTAATTCAATTTACATCATTTTTGGTGATTTTTTAAATTCACACAACTACTGCTGTCCAAAACTGTTTTATTCCTAAATTTCACTCTTTCATGTTTTCTTTGTAGTAACTTTCATTGTAACACTTACTCCGTATCAATCTTACCAATGTTTGATCACATATCGAGCACATTGCTCATAAGTTTACACACACGAATCTCCATGTATTCATCACATAGTCATATTCAATTACACCTAGTCATTTTTCGTTGAACACATCGGAATAATAACGGATGCTCGGTGGCCTGCACATAGTACCACCCTTGTAGTCAAAGCTACCATCCTCAAAAAGTGTCCTTCATATAGTACCACACTTGTGACCAAAGCTATCTTTTACACATAGTAGCCTGCACTTAGTACCACACATGTGATCGAAGCTATCGGGTATGCATAGTAGCCTGCACTTTGTACTACACATGCGACCTAACCAACTGGTACACGTAGTAGCCTACACTTAGTACTACACACGTGACCTAAAACCATTTTACACACATAGTAGCTTGCACATAGTACTACACATGTGTTCTCACAACGGTTCATTTGTATCTTTTCTATTCCGAAGGTCCAACCGGGAAATTCCTTACTTTTCAACATTTTACCAATTCATGCATAATCAATTTCAATTCATAATTTACATCAAGTAATCCTTCAATATGCAACACCTCTCAATAATAACAAAATATTATAACATAAGTAAAAATGATATATTATTTACATACAAACTTACCTTCCTTTTCACTCTTTCACAAGTTATCCAACTTAATAAAACATCATGTTATATCAAATTCTCAATATATTCAACTATTATATACAAGCCATCAATGATTGAACCATCAAACATTTCATGTGCTACTAGTCATATATCATTGTTCTCAAAAATTTTATATACCATTCTTTCATCACATTTCATTATATTAAATCATGCCATTCGTGCAATAATAATATAGAATTTTCTATTCAAATATAGCATTGCAATATTATTGACACACGATCGTCGATTTTTCATTTTTACTCGATCCAGCAATCCTCATTTTCCTGATCTATAATATCACATTTCGTCCAATTATTAGTCACATTACTTAATGTGATCCAAAAATCACATTTCAAAAAAATTACTTTTTTGCCCCTAAACTTTGTCAAAATTACACTTTTTCCCCTAGGCTCGTAAAGTGATTTTTATTCAATTTTCACACTCTATAGGCCTAGCTAAACCATTTTCATAACTATACCAAACTTAAATTCTCATCAAAACACCCTTTTATACCATTTTTACAACTTTTACAAAAGGGTCCATTCTGACGTTTTCATCGAAAGTAAAAGTCATTTATTTATCACCCAACACTCATTTTCTACCATTAGACATCAAAATGCATGCATGTCACATATGGATCAATTTTTAAACATGAACCCTAGCTCAAATTAATGGTAGAAATGATAGATCTTGTTACAGGGATTGTACAAATGTAAAAATAGTTAAAAACGAGGCTAGAACGAACTTACAATCGAGCTTGGAAGCTTGAAGAACCCAAGCCATGGTTTCTCCATGCATATTTTGGCCAAAAGGTTGAAGATGGACAAAAATTAGTTTTTAATTTTGTTTTTAATTCATTTTAATAACTAAATGACCAAAATGCCCTTAATAAAAAACTTTGGAAACATGCCTAACCATGTCCATTTTTGTCCACCAACTTAACCAATGGTATAATTACCATATAAGGACCTCCAATTTAAAATTTTATAACAACTGGACACTTCTAGTGTGACAGCCCTAATTTGACCCTACTCAAAAAGTGGTTTCGGGACCACAAAACCGAGTCTTAAAAATAAGTAACTATTAAATTCTATGCCTATTATATGTGTAAATGCATGTGTGAAAGTTTCATGCTTTAATTTTGTCATTTGTATGTGAAATTTTAAAAAGGGACTTAAGTGAGACAATTCTGAATTATAATAGGTAAATTTTAAAGTGATCTATTAATGCATGATGTCAAAAAGGTGGACTTGCATGTCAATTACTCATTTTTTTGGTTAGTGGCCGGCCATGATATGATTAATATATATATTATGTAATTTTTATAATAACAATTTAATTCACAAAATGAAATAATGAATAAAGAATAATATTATGGGGTTAGTGGGAGGAGAAACCAAAGTAGGTTCATTTTGCCCTCCATTGCCGTAGCTTGAAGCAAGGAAGAAGAAAAGATTTTTATTTAATTTTTCGGCTTAGATGATGGTTAGATTGAGGCAAGTACTATGCCATTTTTGAAAATTTATGCATAAATTGAGATAATAAGTTGAATTCTGCCTATCCATGGTTTAAATTTAGGTTATTAGGAAGTTTGAAATTCGGCTAAGAAGCTTGAAATTTTAGTTGATACTTTGATGTCATTAGCTTGGATAATTATGTTGGATGTGTTAAGTGCTTGTTATTTGTTTTACTTAAAAGTTGAGGTTAGTATTTTTGGTTTGTTGAATATGCCGAATGTGATTTTTAGGTGTGACTTAAGGGATAAAATATGGTGGCTTGAGTTTAGTAATATTTGGCCATATGTGATGATTATATTAAGCCTTGTATATTCGGTCTTATAGGTATGTACTTATGTAATGATATAATGAATCTGGTATATTCGGTTATATAGGTAAGTATTTATGGAGTGTTCTAATTGAACTTGTAATTTCGACCACATAGGTATATATATATAAATATATATTTGTAAAGATATGTTTGATCTTGCATATTCTACTAAATAAGTGATGATGGTATATGAAGTCAAATGTAATTTGGTAAGCTTGTATAGATGTGTGAAAGTATATTTTAATTTATAATGATATTTGGCTTTGGAAGTGGTATGAAAATTTGCAAAATGCTAATCTTATAAGTATTCGGCCAAATTGGTAGATATGATAATCATGTGTGGTTATGAAATTGATAAGTTAAAATTTATTATACATTGAGTTAGTAAACTAGTTTATGAAATTCGAATATGCAAGGTAAAAATTTAGTAAAATTTTCCTTGATAGTTTTAATCTATTATATGGGAAAAATGTAGTGGTTGGTTGTAGCCTAGTAATATGTTCGATTGTGTATGAGTAGGGCATATGTATGATGTTTAAATAGCTAGTTAGTAAGGTCATTTGTACCTTAAATATATGATATACACATATTAAATTAAATTGCTTAATTGATAAGTAATTGAATAAATCTATTTGTTTTAAATTAAGCTCAAGAGCAAAGAGGAACTAGACCAGATAAGGGAAAGGAGAAAGCGAACGAATAGTCTATCCGCAACTGTTCAAAAATATCCGAGGTAAGTTTTGAGTAGTTTCTTTTAGTATGAAATTGTTGATGCTTTTATAATAGTAGATTAAGTGAATTGAAATCTTTGGGATGTTTTTGATTATAGCCGTATAATAAATAGTGTATGTATATGATTTATAGTATAAGGGTCACTTTGGGATTAAGCTTGAATAGTGAAATGAATGTGTGGTATTAGTTTTAACTCTTGAGCTGAAATGTGAATGATGATGTGCATATTGAGCTTATATCCGAATGTAGTAAATGACTAAGTATGCATGGTATTTGGAACATATCCGGACTTGAGGTCCGCAGGCTACGTGCTGGAACATATCCGGACTTGAGGTCCATAGGCTAGTGCTGGAACATATCCAGACTTGAGGTCCGCAGGCTACATGCTGGAACATATCCGGACTTGAGGTCCGCAGGCTATGTGCTGGAAATATATCCAGGCCTAAAGTCCCGCAGGCTTTGTGCTAGTAACTGGACTCGGGTTTTGAAACCTAGCAGGCTTAACGCCGGTGATTCAAATGAGATCACAAATTCAAATGTTCCAAGCAAGCTATTATTGATTATTTATGATACATGGTAATGACCAGGTACGTATTATGTACTTATATGTGAATTGATTCCAAGGTGAGTCATTAGTATCAAATAACTATATAATTGTGAAGATGATTAATATATCTATGAATAAGAGAATTGACCTATTCGGTCGATGTTTGTCATTATATGAAAATATGTAAATTAAATTAGTTGTATGAGCCATAAAATGAAGTGAAGCATGTGCTGAAAAAACAAAATTTCTTTGTGTATTTATATTCGGCCAATAGGCTTTATAGGTGTTATACTTATGTATATTCAGCCGAGTGATTGTAATTAAAATACAAGTTTTGTGATATTTAATGTTCATTTTATATAACACATTTTGATTGTTTGAAATGCTTAAAACTTACTAAGCATAGTAAGGCTAACTTTGTTGCCTTAATTCTCTGTTTTATAGATCTTGTTCGTCAGCTACGGATTCTGGGATCTCAAAGTCGAAGTCGTCCACACTATCTAAACCTTTTTGGTACTCTAGTAGTTAAATTTCGATAATGGCATGTATAGGCTTGACTTTTTGTTGTTAAATAATTATCTTTTGATGATGTATATATATATGTATAGCCATGTGAAAATGGCTTGATAAGTTACTATATACGTTCCAAATGGTTAATGTGAATGTATAGTTGAAATTTGATTAATGTTTTCAATGTTGAGGTGAATTGAACTTAAGAATGAATCAATATACCTATTATTTTGAGATGATTTTTTTTAGTGTGCTAACGGAAGTTATTCAAAAATAGTTAACTGAAATTTCGTGCTTGTATGGTAATACTTTTTAACCCTCCGGCGACAGGTATGGGTTAGGGGCGTTACATCTAGCATGTCGAACTCAACTTTTGCACTTTTTACGATTTAGTCGTTTTGACTAAATTGAGTGCCCAAACGTCAAAATTTTTGAACGAATTTTTCACGAAATCATTCTGTGAAATTGTAGACCCTAAAAATATAATAAAAAATTTTCCTCATCAAATTTGTGGTCCCGAAACCACTATTCCGACTAGGCCCAAAATCAGAATGTTATATTTCTCCCCCTTTAGGGATTTTTGTCCCCGAAAATCTTACCAGAAATGTGGTTTTGGATTTTCACTTATTTTCCTCAATCCTATAATCAATTTCAAAGAAATTTCACTCAAGTTGAGGTTTTTCTCCCAATCTCTTAAATTCCACATACAATAATGAGTGGTTTTCGCTTTACAACACTTTCACTGAAACTTAATCTCTATCAGAAAGTTCATGTACTCAAAAGTCCAATCTATACTATCATGTTACATATACATTCATACCTGGATCTTTTTTTAATTTGAATAGTGAAACTAGATAGTTCATCTTGGCCTCATACTCTTTATAATTCCACACAGTCCGATTATTTGCCAATTCAACTTTTAGTTACCTTTCATTTCAAAGCCTCCTCTGGTTTTCCCAAGAAATCATGATATGAAACCCAAATCTAAATTTGATTAGTGGAGACTAGAATCTCAAGATGTACAACATTCATAAAAACATGAAATTCCTCGAACCCGATGAGTGAAAATTCAGTACATATCAGCATGATTTACATATCTTGTCAAATATTTAACAAAAAGCTACATGACATTTTTCTCTTCCAAAGACAGGGATGATCTTGATAGGGCCTTGAGGATAATCCTTTCTCATTTTCCATCCTAATATCAATACTGGTAGAGATAACTCTAGTAGAACTTGATGCAATATTCTTACACAAGGATCATATAATAACCATCTCATCATCTTTTAATAACTAAGTCATTTACACTATAGCAAACTCAAGTCTTTCTTTGACATCAGATACTTTAAGCTCTCACTTGTCTTGTTGTCTTAAAGCACATCACCATTCAAACAACAATACATCACTGAAAATTAGGAAGTCTTTGCTCAACCCAGACTAGACCAGTTCAAAGGCTTCGGTTAACAATGTTCTCATCGTCCAAGCTTTGCCAATCATGAATTAAGCCATTAATTTCACAAGACGAAAATTTTACCACTTAAGCCTTTGCCAATGTTAAATCCTTAAACAAAAATTTAGAAACATCCAAATACTAAGATCACTAGATCACCATGATCAAATTAGAAGCATAATCATACTTGATATATATATATCGCAAGCTAAAAGTCATACTTTAACTATAAGCCATGTTCGACAAGTTGCAAGATAAAGATGACCAAGAATTCAAGATAAGGAAGTCCCTAACGGAGAATTCCAGAATATAGAAATCCAACATAAAGAAATCCAAAACAAGAAAATCCAATCAGACTGACAATGCCTTTGTCTATCACTAAGATCAGGGAACATTTCCATATTACAAAAATTTATCACAGAATATACAACCAGTACAACAAATTTCTAGAAATAAATGGACTCCTAGAGTGCCTTACTAGAGACAGCCATCATATACTCACTGTAATTACCATACCCAAACATCTCACATTCGAACATTATTCTTTTAACTATTTTATGCATCAGAATTTCCATATTATTCTTTTCACTAAAGGAGATCAACTCATGAGGGAATTTCAATCAATACATTTCTCGACGTCATACCAAGATAGGTCGTTTTACCAAAATTAACCTTTTTCACTAACTGTGATGTTGCAAAAATTAAACAATCTTTCAGTCAATCCGATATGTTTCTAGCTTATGTCTGTACTTATCAACCCATTCTCAATCTGTAATCATGCTTGTAACAATTCTATCACTGAACTCTTTGGTTTGTCACCCGAGAACTCATTCAACACAAATCTCAGGAATTTCCATTATAAAACACCACTTTGGTAAGGGGGAGGGAGTTGTAGGGCCTCTGACTCGACTCTCATATACACATACATGTAACACAATTTTCATCATCATAGCAACATCATCATAATCATGTCATTCATTTCGGGTAAACTAACTTTTATATTGATTTTACGCCCACTTTCCAGTTATCTCATTTTAACAAGTATACTTATGCATGTATTTTATATTTTCTGGATAACTTTACTTATCCATTCATTTAATCATACAAGTCATGTACATGATATCATACAAGGGCCAGCAAACATAGATAAGTTTATCACAATCTATACTTTTACCTCGTACATCATCATTTAGACATATCATTACAATCATATAAATTGGTCAAAGAAATTAACACATTTACTCAAATTATACGAGCTTGCCAATCATGATCATCCAAACAGATATACATGAAGATTCATCCCATTAATATCTTTGATAAGTTATCTAAACACATGGATTTACTCGAGCAATTTAGTTACATACATCATGGAATTATCAGTCAATCATAAGTAAGTTCATTATGCCATATAATCCTTTATCTTATTTCAATAATTCATTTCAATCCATCAAATTTTAATATCCAAACGGGACAATGACATTTTATCCGCAACAGGATATTATGAATCTCATTCGTACCTTTCCAAGTTTCAACTCATTATGATTGTACTTTACTTAAATACCACTTTACCACAATCAATATGGTCGGATATAGCTCAGTTGGAGGGTACCTTTGTCTAAACAAAGTGGCTATCATACGCGTTGGGAAACATCACACTATTTCAGATCGGTGGCATGTATAGCTAGACTCTTATACATATGCTAGGTTAGTCCAAGAACTGACTAAACTATAGCTCTGATACCACTAAATGTAACACCCCTTACCCGTACTCGAGACCGAGATAGGATACGAGGCATTATCGAACACATACTCAGCCATTCATGCAAAAATCGGGCCATAAAATTTTCGTCCAAATTAAAAATTTTCAAACACATGTATATCATCCCTTATATAGGCCTTTGAGGCCTAAAACATACGTCAAGGTGGTTTGGTACTAAACGAGAACTTTCGATAAACTTTGGACAACTCAGAAAATTTCTTGCTTTGGAGAGTCACACGCCCGTGTGTGTCGAACTGTGTGGCCACAAACGCCCGTGTGGCTTGGGACACGCCTGTGTCCTCAGCCCATGTAACTCTCTATTTGTGACATTAGCAAAACAATTTGAATCACATGGCCAAGCCATACACCCGTGTGCTAGGTCGTGTTCTCCACACGGCTGAGACACATGGCTGTGTCTCTGGCCTTGTGGCTAACACTTAGGTTATTTTCCAAGCCTTCATGTTTCCTGTAAACCCTTACAGCCTTATACACATCAAACGCACAAATCATGGCATCATTTTAGTTACTAAACACCCTTTATTAAGACACATTCAACATTAGCTCGTCATTATACATATGTTCCACCTACTCATGATAAACTAGTCTAGCCACATTATTACACATTCATTTGACCTTGTCATCTCATTAATCACTTATACCATTAAACTATGGTTACTAACTTATACATCAAACATTCATGTTCAAGGCACTATCATCTTATTACCATATTACACGTTTAATTCATTGTCATGACCACCTCGATTGTTCATAAAACATGCATTGAACACACATGACATATTACCAACCATGCATGGCAAACAAACATAATTATATGATCACATCATATGCATTAAAACATAACATGACTAGATAGACTTGCAAACCATAATCAATATGAGCCACCTCTCATGGCTATATACAATAGCTCAATATGGGCAAATACATTTAGCTAAATCATAATAACACATGTCATAGAACTAGGTCCCTATACACGCCACTCACTTGATATTTCTAACATATGTATCAATTCTCCAAAGGTATTAGCTTGATAGTGTGATGCTGCCTCTGACGATCTCCAACCCCGAGCCGACCTGACAACGCTAAAAGAAATGGAAAGGAGGGAATAAGCTTTACGCTTAATAAGCTCGCATGGAAAAATAATAAGCAATGTATTAACATGCTATTTTTCAATTCCTCTCTATTTATTCAAAGTCCAGTTAAGCTATTTTCTTGAGTCACGGTCACTAAATTATTTATATCCAAAGCTACGGGACTCCAATTTGAGAATCGCTAATTTTCCCAGAAACTAGACTTACATGTATTCTTACCATAAAATTTCCAGAATTTTTTTTTCTAGCCAATAAGTACAGTTTATTTTTTAAATTCACCCCTGTTTCGCTATCCAACAGTTTCAACCCCTCTGCAATAAAAATTGATTATCTCTTCGTAAAAGATTTTGATAATGTTCCCGTTTGTTTCTTTCGAAAATAGACTTTAAGGATTTTAAGAATATAAATTATAACCCATAATTATTTTTTTACAATTTTTATTGATTTCCCAAATCAGAACAGGGGATTCCGAAACCATTCTAACTCTATCTCACAAAAATTCAAATATCTCATAATATGAAATTATTTTGTTTACACCGTTTCCTTTATATGAAAATAGACTCAATAAGCTTTTATTTCATATCTTATTCAACTTCTAATTTGATTTCCATCAATTTCGGTGATTTTTGAAATTCACATAACCGCTGCTGTCCAAAACTATTTTATTACTAAATTTCACTCTTTCATGTTTTCTTTGTAGTAACTTTCATTGTAACACTTACTCCATGTCAATCTTACTAAAGTTCGATCACATATCGAGCATGATGCTCATAAGTTTACACACACTAACCTTCACTTATTCATCACATAGTTATATTCAATTACACCTAGTCATTTCTTGTTGAACACATCGGAATAATAACGGATGCTCGGTGGCCTGCACATAGTACCACCCTTGTAGTCAAAGCTACCTTCTTCACAAAGTTTCCTTCACATAGTACCACACTTGTGACCAAAGCTATCTTTTACACATAGTGGCCTGCACTTAGTACCACACATGTGATCGAAGCTATCGGGTATGCATAGTAGCCTGTACTTTGTACTACACATGCGACCTAACCATCTGGTACACATAGTAGCTTGCACTTAGTACTACACACGTGACCTAAGACCATTTTAAACACATAGTAGCCTACACATAGTACTACACATGTGTTCTCACAACGGATCATTTGTATCTTTTATATTCCGAAGGTCCAACTGGAAATTCTTCACTTTTCAACATTTTACCAATTCATCTGTAATCAGTTTTGATTCATAATTTACATCAAGTGATACTTTAATATGCAACCACCTCTCATATAATAATAAAATATTATAACATAATTAAAAACGATATATTATTTACATACAAACTTACCTTCCTTTTCACTCTTTCACAAGTTATCCAACTTAATAAAGCATCATGTTATATCAAATTCTCAATTCAGCTATTATATAAAAAGCCATCAATGATTGAACCATCAAACATTTCATGTGCTACTAGTCATATATCATTGTTCTCCCAAATTTTATATACCATTCTTTCATCACTTTTCAATATATTAAATCACGCCATTCGTGCAATAATAATATATAATTTTCAATTCAAATATGGCATTCTAATATTATTGACACACGAGCTTACCTCGGCACTAAAAAAACAAAAAGGAACTTAACCGTCGATTTTTCATTTTTCACCCGATCTAGGTCCAATCCTCATTTTCCTTGATCTATAATATCACATTTTGTCCAATTATTAGTCACATTATTTAATATGATCCAAAAATCACATTTTGGAAAAATTACAATTTTTCCCCTAAAATTTGTCAAAATTACACTTTTGCCCTAGGCTTGTAAAGTGAATTTTATTCAATTTTCTCACTCTATAGTCCTAGCCGAAACATTTTCATAATTATATCAAACTACAATTCTCATCAGAACACCCTTTTATACCTTTTTTACAACTTTTGCAAAATGGTCCATTCAGACGTTTTCATCGAAAATCGCTTAGTAAAAGTCATTTATTTATCACCCAGCACTCATTTTCTACCATTAAACATCAAATGCATGCATATGGGTTAATTTTTAAACATGAACCCTAGCTCAAATTAATGGTAGAAATAGATAGATCTTGTTACGGGGATTGCAAAAACGCAAAAATCATTAAAAATGGGCTAGAACGGACTTACAATCGAGCTTGGAAGCTCGAAAAACCCTAGCCATGGTTTCTCCAAGCAAGTTTCAACCAAAAGGTTGAAGATGGACAAAAATTGGCTTTTAATTTTAATTTTAATTCTTTTTAATAACTAAATAACCAAAATGCCCTTAATGAAAAACTTTGGAAACATGTCCAACCATGTCCATTTTTTGTCCACCAACTTAACCAATGGTCTAATTACCATATAAGGATCTCCAATTTAAAATTTCATAACAATTGGACATATCTAGCATGTAGAATTCGACTTTTACACTTTTTATGATTTAGTCCTTTTGACTAAATTGAGTGCCCAAACGTCAAAATTTTTGAACAAAAATTTCAAGAAATCATTCTGTGAAATTGTAGACCATAAAATTATAATAAAAATAAAATTTTCCTTATCAGATTTGTGGTCCCGAAACCACTGTTTCGACTAGGCCCAAAATCGGGATGTTACACTCCAAATAAGTTTTCTATTATATAAGTGTTATGGTTCTTACATACATTTTCTTTATTGAGCAGGTATATGTATATTCACTATGACTTGGGTTTTTAAATTTTAAATTATTACAATTAGTCAAACCCCAAGGCGTAGCCTCTAAGGTAGTGCATGCTATTACTAAAATGCCATTCGCATGTACTTGGCGATGTCTAGTTGAGCCCCTCTACACAATCCTTAAATCATCCATTGATCCTGTAATCAAGGCAAAACACTCATGAGCTTGAATGAACTTAGTGGTATCTGTTCAATAGTGTTCACAAATGACTATTGTAATCTCAAGTAATAAGGAATTTTTACACGTGATTTAACTCCCTAGTAACATAGAAGGTTTCGTATTTTTTATGGTGTGGATGGTGCTTATACATTCCTCTTGAACTAATCATTGGCGGATGTGTCAGTAGCAAAATTGGAAGCAATAGTATCCTCTCTGTCAACCGCTTTTTGATATTGTACTTCGTCAAGCTCCATTTTTGCATCTTACTTTATCTTGCTGGTTTATCTTATTAAAAATATCCGCGCAAATAGATGTACAGACCACTTTGGAATAACTCTGGTGAACTTGTAGGAGGTTTACTAGGAAGGGGAAGCCTCATCCTGGTTCTTGCATTCTACATTGAATTCAAAATTCAACTTACCGAGCTATCCAGATCTCCACTTATTTACAACTTAGCTTGTGCATATACTGTTTTTAGAGGAATACCCATTTACTAACATCCTTATATGTGGCCTATGAATATAAGATTTGGTTGATAGTTGAGAAACACACTTCCCTTGCGAAAATTGTACTTGTAAGGCAGTCTCACTAGGCTTTCCCTTTTTAGACAATTTGAATAGATATTCCCAACAATAGGTAGTCCCCTAGTGAACAATCTCCTGATTAGATCATAGAAGGAAAACTTCTCACTAATAAGCTAATTCTTAATAGATTTTCCAACACTAGATAGTCCTATTGGACATCCTCTTCATTCATTAGTCCCTGGCGGACTTTACGAAGTAAATAACCCTTAGCAGACATTCCATCTAAGATAGTCCATAATATCCTATATCTGGCGACCGCTTTGCCAACATGTATTTGGGATTAAAATATGCTGAACCGTCTCACTTTCTCACAACCAATGTTGGCTTATTCGCTATCTCTAGTGGACTCTTAATGGCAAATACATACCCGCAATTACTTGGAGAGAAAAACCCCCTTTTCTCCATGTATATTTGCATACCAAATACTTTCTTGTACCCTACTTGCCTTTGCATCTTGGAGAGGCCTCTTGTCTGCATGTTTACCAATGCTCCTCTATACACCAACACTGTCATAAAGAACTTTTCATCCTACAACTTGTAATGCGGTTTATATATCTTTGTTCCAATGGCTTCCATGTTTACTGTTTTTGCAGACTTTATGTTACCATAATGTGATAAGAATGAGTGTGGAAGAGGATCGTAAGTTTGTCAAAGTCGTAGATTTGACTAAGAGCTCTAGATGTTCGGAAAGAAACTTGGATTTTAACATAACTTGAAATGCAAACAAATCAAAGTCAGATCGTAGAATTTAAAAATTTAAAGGAAGTAATTAAAATCGATAATTAAGGTAGGAAAAACAACAACTAAATAGATCAATGATTTGAAATTTTAAATAGGAACAAACTACAATAAGGAGAAAAAAATAGATAGATGGAAAATATGAAGATGGCATGTAGCTTGGGTCATGCCATGGCCACAAACATGTTTCCATTCATACGACTTAAAGCCTTAGACTCCATGAAGTCTCATACTACCCTTAAAAGGCTTTCATACTATGTGCACATATTCTCCATACAATCCGCTTGAACCTCTGTAAAGTCAAATAACATGTGGCATAGAGTGCACAATGTGACATATCATATGTCACCCTCTATTTTTCGCTAATACATCTCTCCTTACTCCTTATATCATTTATATACATGCATTTCATACACAAGCACTCAACCAATACTATTCTTCATGCACAACACACATTACGCTAAACATTCATGCATTTGCATATCAGCACAACATGCATCACAATACATGAACATTCAACTGTATAATAACTCATTATTTGCACAACATTCAACCATGAGATAACTCATCATTTGCACAACGTTCAATTAGACATATCCAACACACGGTATGAAAATAAATGAACAACCATTTAAGACTTGAGTTTTGGAAGTCAGTTGGAAGTTGAACCAAATCCGTCTACTTAACTTTTTCCTTTATTTCTTGAGCCTCTTTAGCCAACTAAGCATAACAACCATTCCAGAAATCTAACGAAGACAATTTACAGTTATAAAAACCATAATTTGTTTTACATACAGAGGCAATTTAATGATTGTCTAAAATCAATGGATTAACTGACATCCTTAAATTTCTTCCATTTTCTTAAATCGATTAATATAAAGAGGTTAGGAAGTTTACCAGGCACGAAATTTTTTTAGTTTCTTAGACTCAAACTTCAGTCAATTCATCAATGCATAACTCTTACTAACCCTTTTCTCTTCTAGTGCAGACCAAAGAGAAGGATGAAGAAAGATTAGAAAAATGAAAGAATAACACCATAGAATAATGTCTCTCCTTTAAATAATACTCCCGCACTTCCTTCACCAATATCAATTCAATAGCCAATTAGAGATATTCTTAATCATCATGTCTCTCACTAAGAGGTTTCAAGTTCAAAAGTAACGGAACTAAAGGTTGAAATCCAATATTTCATTATATAGTATGCCAATTGCTCTTATTTACATTAGATCCCAATCAAATAAAATGCTTTTCAATTTAATACCCAAAGTCACTATTACAAATTATTCTTTTACTTTTTCAGGTGTGACAACTCTCCCACCCTTAAAGAAAATTTCGTCCCTAAAATTTCTTACTTAATCAGGAATGAGGTGGAATCTTTATGAAATTCTTCTTTCCCAGAGGTCCCCTTTTCAAATTGGTAAATATACCTTCTTTCTTTTTTACTTGAATTGAGTACTTAGCATCATTTTCACTTGTATCAATTTTCTTGTAGATCGATTCAGATGGCTGATGATAAACGAGAATTAGATAAACCACATTAGGGTAGTGCATACTAATGAATAATCTCATTTGAGATACTTTGAATAATCTTCGTACCCTAATACCTGGCAGATTACTCCATACATAATAAAATATGGCTAGCATTACGTAGTTCTTGTACAAAATGTTTCTTCGAACCATCAAGTGAACAGTTGCGTTATAAATAGATTTTGCATATAAATGCTTTTATGGATAGTCTTATCGAAGAGCCATAAGATATAGTCTTGCAGAGTGTCAAAGTATATCACCTTAATGGATGGTTGCCTTGAGGTATTCATTTTTGCGGATACACAAATCCAAATGGGTAGATACTTGTTTATATGATCTATACTGGCGGATATTCATGTTTTTCTTAATACAAAAGGTTTAAGAAAAACCCTTATAAGACATTAATAGGTGTTAAGTACGGATTGGAGGATTTCAATAGTTTATTATAATTTCTTTTAAACTTGAAACTTCCAGTGGACGTTTAGCTTATATAACCAATCATAGAGAAATGGAAATCATTACATTCTCAATTTGTTTTCCCTTAAATTTCTTATCTCTTGAGTTCTTCTAAACCTTAATCTCTTTTCTCTAGATTCAACTTTTTCTTTTATTCTTCTGATTCTCATCATCAAGCATTAACTCCTTCTTTCTTAGAACACAATCAATTATAAAGGTATTCATTCCTTCTCCATCGTACTTTACTTTTCCTTTTACTTTAATGCTAAGTGAATGAATTTGCCTAACTTTGAGAGCGATTTTAAAATTGTTAAAAAGGAGTTTCAATTAAGCTACTACGACGATGGGTTCATTCTCTCTCTTTATCTGCTAGAGGTTGGTTTCCATCTTTCAATACATCTCTTCTTTTTTGCAGTGCTGAATGACCATAGAATTGCATCGGGGAAACTTGTAGGCCTCTTGTGGTGGTCACTAGTGGCCTACTCCATAGATTGAAACATTCGAGGGGAGCTACCCTTTATTGGCATTTTCCAACACATATATTAGTTGAAGGTCATCACCTAATAGGCCTTAGCTGGAATGGTCCACTTAGTGCCCGCATGGGCTGCAAGCCTATTGTCAAGAATTAACCTTCCAATCTTTACCGAAACCCGCATAAGTACATTCAGGTAAGGAGAAAGCTTGAAGGTGATTTGGGTTTCCCCACTAAGTGGTCCATTCCTCAAGAAAACACCTATCTTCAGTGGCAAGTATTTGATTCTAAAATTGCCATAGAGTAATACAATCGGTTGAAATTGGGTTGTACATTGCAGCTAGAGAAGATCCTAATAGTTAGGAACATATTTTGATACTATCAGATGGGAAAAGCCCTAATGGCTTTCGGGCAGCTAATTTGATGTTAGGTGTAGATCCCTGAAGAGTATAATCTGCCAAAGAAGTGTGGCCTTTAGTTAATAATGACTTAGCCTTGGCATTGGTAGGGAATAGGAAGGAACCCACCAAATTTTTTTACACCACCTGTAACATACGTCCTTACAGTTGGTATTCCTCACTAGCAGGTGATAGACGTGAGTCATCTAGTAGAGCTCTAGTTCCTAATAGGGTTGACATTGTTGTTGTTGCTACTGCAAGCTTTTCTAATTCCTCTAGTTCTTACAGTTTTCAACACAATATAGATGTAAATGTTTTAACAGATAGTATTCAGGAAAATGAAGAGACGACAACCTAGAGAGAAATGGCTAGCAACAGTGGTCGTAAGAGGCCAAGGGTGGAAGAAAGGTCCCAAATTGCTGAAGACAATAGTGGGGTTGAGCTAATACCTCGTGGACATGAAAAGGTACCAGTGAATCCTCACAAAGAAGTTTCTCCTCCAACTGTACCTACCATACCCGAATCTTCCTCTACACCTACAAATCTTACAGATATTCCTGCCCTAGTTTTGGCGTCTTCTCTCATGGGGTCAAGCCTTGACACTACCCACACTATTCTACACACCTCTCTTCTCTCCTCCCTCAACTATACTTCTCTTCTGGCGAGGTGAATACCTTCTTCTCTTAGCAGAATCACCTTCATGCGGGGAAATACTCTCTCTCCATCCGCTGTCAAACAAAAGCAAGATGAGGATTTGTCCCAAGGGTTAAAAGAGATTGGCTATCCTTATTCCACCTTCTTTGGTTTTTATAAGCCTTTGTTGGAGAAATTGGTAGGTTCATATATGATGATGGCAGTGGAGTGCGGACTTCATGACTGGGCTCTCTAAGAAGATTGAATGGGAGGGGAAGATGAAAGCCCTTGAGGGACAATGCCTCGCAAATCTAGAGTAGTTGTGGAATGAAAGCAATGAGGCCCTGGAGAACTACAAGGCAGATACAAAGGAAAAAATGAAAGCATATCTACCTAAGTTGAGGTCTCCCTTATGTTGAAAGCCCAAGTCCCCATGGGTCCATATGAGTGAGTTGTAACAACCTATTTTTAGTCAAATCAGAATAGTGGTTTTGGGACCACAAATCTGAGGTTGAAATATTTATTTTTTTATTATTTTAATATCTCCAGTATGATAGAATGATTGTGTGAAAATTTCGTTAAGAAATTTTATCGTTTGAGTGATTAATTTGATAAAAAGGACTAAATCGTATAAAGTGTAAAACTCGAGTTATAATATTTAAAGGTGTCTAATAGCTATGGAACCTTAAAGTAGAGGTCCTTATGTTGTAATTAAACTATTTTTATTATGAGTGGACTTTTATGGACATCTTTTAAATGATTTTAAAAGTTAATGTATAAGGTTATATAGGTAATTTAATTAATAAGATAAGTAAAATAACAAAACAAAAAGTCGATCATCTTTATTTTTTTCATCTTTGACTGAAATTAAACCGAAGGAACTCCATGGGAGGTGTTTGAAGGTTCGGCCAAGTTCATCTAATGCATGTAAGTTCATTTTTGTCCCGTTTTTACTGATTTCTATGTTTCTGAGATCATTGCAACTTAATCTAGCTAGCCCAAGGACTAATTTGCAAGACTGTTAAAGGTTTAGGGTTTTTCCATTGATTAATATAATTGTATTTTGATGTTTAATGATAGAAAATGTATGGTTGTTGTTAGATAAACAACATTTGTAAAGTAATTTTTGGTAAAATTATCAATTAGGGATTAAATTGAGAAATGTGTAAATTTTGTGGAAGAAATGTAAAATAAACGAAAATATAGGCTTCCATGGGTCTATATAAAATTTTGCAAGCATGGGCAGGGACCTACTTGCATGAATTTGTGCTTTTATGAGATAAGGACTAAATTGTAAAAATGTTGAAATATAAGGGACAAAAGTTTAAAGTTTCCATAATATGCATTTTGGGCTAAATTGAATAGAATTATAATTAAATAAGCTAAATTTGATTACATATAGATCAAGAAAAGCGAAGTTCTGATTTAGATCGAGGGAAAGCAAAGTGTTGGACTAATCAACCCATTTCATCGTTTTTGCAATCGAGGTAAGTTCGTATGTTAATAAGCATTAATATAATTATGTTTTAAATGCTTTAGTATTGAATTATTTGTTAATATGACCTTGCGGATATGTTCGACGACGATTTGGCAAATGCGAAATCCGGTTGAACCTTAGGAATAGATTAAGATACGAATGACATGTCATTAGGGGTTATGTGATTTGGGTGCTGGTCCGTACGTCCTACCCATGGTTGAGTTATCCAACATGTGTTACAGATTCTCATCAACTTGTGTGAGCAGCACCGTGTAGCTATGTCATGACCATCGGCTTGTGTCAGCAGACTCGTTGATTACTCGAGAGTGAGCTTTATATGTGATATGAGATTGAGATAGCTTCGACTATGTATTGGCACTTAGGGTGTGAGATTCCTGAGTATCCGATAGTATTCCAAATGGTTCAATGGATATGTCAAAGATTTGGATGAGTATGAGATTGGTATGAGATGGTACAGGTATGTACATGAACTGTATAAACTTTGAATCGAAGAAACTTGTAAATTTCACATCTAGCCTTATGAATGATTATGTGATAGTCTATGGATTAATATGAGTTGTATATTGATATATTCAATTGTATGAATTATGTATTTATGGCAAGTTGAGTTTATTACTATACGAACTTACTAAGCTTTATAGCTCACTCTGTTTACTTTTTCGTGTTTTATAGTGAATATTGAAGCTAGCTTAGATTGGGAGTCATCGGAGATTGCATCACACTATCGAGCTTTTACTTTTGAGCTTATGTATTTGGTTATATGGCATGTATAGGAGTTATAGTCATTTTGGTATATGTTAGTAATGAATTTAGCCATTTGAGTTGGCTTGTAAATGTTAAGTGTTTGGTTTTATGTATAGCCATGAGAGTTGGCTTATTTTGGTATATTTGGTGATGTATATATATTTGTGCAAATGGCCTTTGTTATGCATTTTGTAATTGTTATGTAAATGCTTATGGTGAATGGTTGTTTGTCAATTGGTAATTTGAGTATCATATAGTTGAAAATTGAGAATTGGTATACTTGTAATTTAGGTAAAATGGTGCATAAATGAAAGTGACCATTTAAGTGAATTGAGAATGTGAAATTGGCATGAATAATAGCATATTGTGGTACATATGTGCCTCGTTGTTTTGGTATGGAAATGGTATGAATTCTGCTTGGTTGAGATTAGTTGAATGCCTATTTATGCCATATTATGTGCCATTTGGATTGTATGGGTGTATGTAAATTTGGGTGAGAAAGATGGCTTGATAAATAGCCTATTTTTGTCCACACGTGCAGAGACACGGGCATGTGTCTTAGCCATGTGTGACACACGGTCAGGTGACATGGTCGTGTGTCACCTGGTGTTTAATTAGAAACCAAGTCAGTATGCTCTACACGGCCCAGAACATAGGCATGTGACTTAGACGTGTGGCATAAGTTAGTATACTTGACAGGTTTAGCATGGCCCAAGACACAGCCTAGCACATGGGCGTGTGAGGCTATTTCAATGGGCACACGGGCTGGTCAAACCGGCATATTACATGACATCGAACACGGGCTGGGACACGGCCATGTGATCCCATTTCAGATGTCTACATGGCCTGTAACACGGACGTATCTTTGGCCGTGTGAGACACACGGCCGGCCCACATAAGTGTGTGTCCTCTGTATATTGAAATTTTTTTTAGATATCAGTTTAGTCCTGAACCACTTCTAAAGCATGTTATAGGCCTCGTAGGCTCGTATTAGGGACTTGATGTATGATTGTGAATGTTTTATATTTGAAAATGAAAAATGTATGAGAAATGTATGTTTAATTGTGTTTTAAGTCTGATAATGCTCCGTAACCCTATTTTGGCGACGGATACAGGTGAGGGGTGTTACATGAGTCAGGTTAACTTCAACTCCATGCGGAGATTTACCAACGCAAACCTTAGCTTTGACGTTCTCAACGCTTCAGACATGGAATGAGAAGAATTCTGGAAAGAATGGAAAGAGTCAGGCAAACAATTCTTCCCCCAAGAACTTGAGGTAACTAGCCCTACTCTCGTAGAAGGAATTGGCCACGAGGAAGAAGCCTTAGAGCATACCGCCACTCCTGCACCATTAGCCGAGGAAGGGAATTAGAATTTTTCTTGTAATTGTTATTATTTATCATAATATAAAAATTAATATAGGTGGACTGGGTCGGGTTCGGGTTTTAATAGTTTCTTTTGGGTAGGGCTTGAACAAAATTTTAAGCCCGTTTTTTGGGTCGGGCCAACTCGAGCCTAGCAAACAGGCCTGGATTTTTAGTCGAGCCCGACCCGAACCCAGCCCATACTCACCTCTAGTTGAAATGCCATAGAATCCTTCATCGAGAAAAGTGGCGGCATTTTATGCTAGAAATGCCACTAACGCAGCAGCGGTTTTTGTGTTGTTTAGAAAATGCCACTAGCCTTAATATTTTTTGGTGTTTATTTTCCCAAACGCTGCAGCAAAGAAATTAAGAATGAATTTATTTCTTTATGTTTTAGTGATTTTTTTAAATGCCATTGAATGTATGTATCTCGGTTTCTTTACCCGATTCAAGTTTTACCAAAACTGGTGTCTCGGTCAACAGTGCTTTCAACTGATTGAAACTTTGCTGACATTTCTCAGACCATTCAAATTTCACATCCTCCTATAATAGTCGTGTCACCAGTGTATCTATCATTTAAAACCCTTTAACGAACCTTGGGTAATAACTAGCCAGTCCCAGAAAACTTCTGACCTTAGATACGTTTCTCGGTGGTTTCCAATCAACAACTGTTGAAATTTTACTCAGGTCAACTTTGATGCATTCAGTCGATACTATATGTCCTAGAAAATTGACTTCTTGGAGTCAAAACTCACATTTTCTAAATTTAACAAAAAAAAAACTATCTTGCAGAGTTTGTAACATAGTCCTCAAGTGTTCAGCATGCTCGAACTTGTCTCTAGAATAGGTCAGAATATCATCAATAAATACCACAACAAATCTGTCTAAATACGGTCTGAAGATTTTATTCATCAAAACCATTACTACTGTAGGTGCATTAGTTAAACCAAACATCATCACAAGAGATTCATAGTGTCTGTACCTGGTTCTAAATTTAGTTTTCGGCACATCCGAATCTTTCACTCATAGCTGATAATAACCAGAACAAAAATCAATCTTCGAAAATACTGTGCCACCTTTCAACTGATCGAACAAATTGTCAATTCGAGGCAATGGAAATATATTCTTGATTGTAACTTTATTTAGCTGACGGTAATCTATACACAATCTCATCGATCCATTCTTTTTCTTAACGAATAGAACCAGTACGACCTAAGGTGAAAAACTGGGTCGATCAAAACCCGTATCTATCAATTCTTGTAGCTGTGCTTTCAACTCTTTGGACTCAGTAGAAGTCATTCTATAAGGTGCTATCGATATCAGTGATGTCTCCGGTACTAATTCAATAGCAAACTGAACCTCTCTGATTAGTAGTAATCCAGGTAACCCATCTAGAAAGACATCAAGATAGTTGTAAACCACTGGCACTGATTCAAGCTTCGATTAAAACACTTTAGTATCCAACACATATGACTGCAACCTTTTCTCACATATTTCTATGCTAACATAGCTGATATAACAACAGGCAACCCACTCGGACTATCTGAATCAATATGAAGTGTCTCCTTGCTCTGACAATTTCAATGCAACAAGTTTTTGTCTACATTTTACAACAGCGTCATGAAGATTTAGCCAATCCATGCCCAAAATCACGTCAAATTCGTCAAACAGTAATAGCATCAAATCAGCCAAAAAAATGTAACCCCGAGTCATTAAAGGACAATTCTTTCAGGCTTTATCAACTACCACATACTGACCTAGGGGGTTTGATACCTTAACCATGGATTCAGTGGACTCAACATGTAAATTCTTACTAGATACTAAATTCATGCACACATATGAATGTGTCGTAATATCAGTATCAAAATTTGAGAAAGTACCAGTAATAACATCTGGCACAGAAGCATCCTCTCGTGCGCGAATAGCATCAGCCTTAGCTGGTCCTCGCGCCTCAGATCTCACAGTAGAATCTTTAGTAACACCACGTCTACCACTAAAATTTCTAATGTTACGAGGTAGTCTACCTCTCGCAGTAGTATTGCTCGGCCTTATGTTCTGAGCTTTCTCTTTCTTGGATTTCTCTGGGCAATCTCTAAGATAGTGCTCTAAGGAACCACACTTGAATGCTTCGTTTATTAATCAACACTCACCATAATGTGGTTTATTACAGTGCTTGAACTCGGGCCAAACATCTCTAACACTACCAACACTTGCTATAGATGTAGCTTGCGATTTTGAACTAGAGCATCAGGTACCTCAACCTCTACTATAATAACCCACAGAAGCTATAGAACAATTATGATATTCTTTTGATTTCTTTAATGCTGACTGATATGACTTCCCAGTCGATCTCTTTCTCGAGTCTTTAGCTTCAAAACCATCACGTCTTTTCTCTTTACTCAGCTCCTCGACTTTATGTGCTCGATCGACCAATACAACAAATTCTTTCAATTCAAGAATTCCAACTAGAAGATTAATGTCCTCATTTATCCCTTCTTCGGATCTTTTACACATAGCAGTCTCAGACAGAATACACTCCCGGGCATATTTACTCAGTCTAACAAATTCCCCCTCATACTCTGACATAGTCATACGACCCTATTTAAGCTCAAGAAATTCTTTACGTTTCTAATCCAAAAACCTTTGATTAATATATTTCTTTCGAAACTCGGTTTGAAAGAATTCCCAGTTAATTTTCTCTTTAGGCACAACAAAAATTAACGTGTTCCACCATTGGTAAGCTGAACCTTTCAATAACGATACTGCACATTTAGCACACTCAGCTGGTGAATAGGATAGCTCATCAAAACCCTGATTGTATTCTCTAACTAGAATTCAGCTCTCTCGATATCATCTTCTGTAGTAGCTTGGAATTCTTCAGCCCCATACTTACAGAATAAGTTGTTTATTAACTTGGATTGGTTCCAAACCTTGAGGAATAACGGGAACTGGTTGGGGAGCAAGAGGAGGTGGAGGTTGTTGAGTAGCTAGGTTCGTCCGTACAAACCCAGTAAACCATTCGTTCATCATCTGGAAGAAGTCTTCTTTAGCCTCTCCTCACCCACCTTCAGGTATGAGCCTTGTACCACTCGATGCTACTTTATGAACAGAGGCTTGAACGTTACTCTCTTCTTCATCGGAGTCATCTCGGTTGAATGTCATTGCTATATGAAAATGTTTTTAAACAGTCAGGAGATATCACATTATCACAAGTTATATAATGGCATGTATAGCTAGACTCGTACACACTACATTTAGTCCGAGAATCGACTAAACCATAGCTATGATACCAATAAATATAAAACCCTAACCTGAATCCATCGCCAAAATAGGGTTACAGAGTATTACCGGAGTTTATAAATCAATCGGACAAAAATTTCAAACATTTCAAATCATAGCAATAAACATATCAAAAACCAATCAAAATCATTTGTATTATCCCATATACGAGCCCTCGAGGCCTAAAATATGCATTAGAAAATAGTCGGGACTAAATCAGAAACTCAAAGAGTTTTTTGGAAAACATTGAAAATTTTCATCACATAGGGGTCACACAGCCCGGTGGCAAGGCAGTGTGGGCATTCGAAAAGGGGACACACAGACGTGTCCCATGTAACCCACTGACTTGGGCTACATGACGAAGCCACATGCCATTGTGCTAGGACGTGTACCCTTCAAAATAACTTGACACGCTCGTGTTACAGGCCGTGTGCTAGGCCGTGTGCTAGGCCGTGTAACTGCCTAACTTGCAACCCGTTGAAAGCTATAGGGAACACACACCTCGCCTAGCCATGTGTCACACACGCTGAGACACACAACCGTGTCTCTACCTGTGTGGACAAAAATAGGCCATTTTTTTTAACCCACAATTGGCATGTACCTACTCACAAAATTGCACATACTTACAAGCCATACAAAGGCATTCAAATCAAGCATAAACAAGTCATTTACATATGGTATAAATTCATACAACCAATATGCCCTTAGGCACCTCAAATAATAATATATAAACATGTTCAATCATGCACTCTATTTGTCCAAAATACCCAACTAAATTATAGACACATTAGCATCAATACATGACATTTGGTTACCTTACCAAAGCATACCAAATGGTACCAAATTGTAACACCCCTAACTTGTATCCGTCGCCGGACTAGGGTTAAAGGCGTCACAGACAAACCAAAACATTTTACGCACAATTCGTATACATCATCCACAATCACAGTCAAACATTATCATAGAGCCCCTTATATAGGTCATCAAGACCTTAAACATGCATTACAAAGGGGTCAGGACTAAACCGAGCTCATACAAAATTTTTCAAAACTTTAAACATTTTTCAAAGTTGTACAGGTCATACGCCCGTGTGAACAGGCGATGTGCCTCATACGGCTTTAGAGATGCATGTGTGTCTAGGCCGTGGCAAAACAGGGCATACATACTAACTTGTCCACATGGCCACATGACACGCATGTGTCCCAGGCCGTGGTTGAAACTGACTTGGGACACACGGCTAGCCACACACCCGTGTGTCTTGCCTATGCTCAAGACTGACTTTAAATTGTAGAACTACCCTAGGGGACACACGGCCATGTAACATGACCATGTGTCACACACGGCTGAGACACACGCCCGTGTCTCTGCCCGTGTGGACAAAAATAGGGCATTTGAAAAGCCAATTTGCCACCCATTTTAGGCCATATCTACAAGCATCAAAACCACATCATTTTATACCAAATTCTCAATTATTTCACAACTAAAACATATACCAATCATACCATATTATGATGAACTAATTTTATGCTTATAATCCATACCAAAACATGATAAATCATAAGCCAAAGACATAAGAAAAAATATATTTCATTTTCTTAATTCATTTCATTCATTCTCATGCCAATACTTACCAAATTTCACAAATAAGCACATACCAAAAACTTACCAAATTAACCAATTCTCTTGGCCATTCATGATCACATCATATTAGCATTATTGCATCGCATAATTCATACCAAAAACTCATTCACATACACAACCAAAACCAAGCCACATCACATGGCTAAATATACACTTAACAAAACATATCCAAATACCTTTAGCCTATACATGCCATACTCCAATATTTACACTTTCAAATTGTACCAAAATAGAGTTCGCTAGTGTGGTGATGATCCTTGACGATCCCTGAGCTCCCAGTAGCTTTGATGTCTATAAAACAATGCAAACACACACAAAGTAAGCTTTCAAAAGCTTAGTAAGCCATATACAAATAAATTTAACAAATAACATCAATCTAGATCAATTCATTCATATAATTGAACGCAAAATACATTCACATAACCATATGTTCATTTGAACTTGATTCACATATACATATCATAACTCTTTCTCGTAGCAACTTATACTTATATCATATGTTCACCAAGGTACATATACTTACCTTTCATTCTCAAACATGGTATACAATTCAAACGTACCTGGATTGAATAAAAATTCACATAGTCATCCATTTTCTCAGAATTCCCTTAACCGTTCGGAATCAATAAGGATACTCGAATAGCTCGGAAAGCTAGTACAATGACAACGTCCCAGACGTGGTCTTACATGTAATCAAATATCGATGCCACTATCCCAGACAGGGTCTTACATGAAATCAAACACAATGCCGATGTCTTAGACATGGTCTCACACGTAAATCATAAGTTGATGCCAACGTCCTAGACGTGGTCTTACACGAAATCAAATATCAGATCGTATGTCATGACATATGTATCCTAACTATTCTTATGGTTCGTACGGGGCTTTTCGGACGTCGAAACACTATTGATGCTTTCACAATTACACATATTCATATTCCAAAGTTATTAATTCATTTCAATAGCATATAAACATAACTAAATTGATTCAAACACATTTATTTGTATATCGACTTACCTGGTATGAATTTGAACGAACGGAGTCAACTATTCAATGACTTTCGACTTTCTCCGGTCTAATTCCATTTTCTTTGGTTCTTGATCTAAATCAATTCAAATTTAACTTATTCAAACTCATATTCATTCAAATCAATCCAAAAACACATTTTAGGGAATTTTACAAATTAGCCCTCACATTTACACAATTTAACACTTTAGTCCTTAATTAAAAAAATCACAAAATACACATAAGTTTCATATACCCATGTTAGGCCGAATTCTCATAGTATTCGTATAAGTCCATATGTTCCATTTATTTCACATTTTAGCCCCTCAAAATCTCCTTTCTACAATTTAGTCCAAATTACTCAAATTCATAAAAAATTCAAAGACAAAGCTTAGTAATCTAACACATATCTTCCATTTACTATCATCAAACTTCATAAAAATCATAGTTTCATCAATGGCTCAACTTAAAATCATCATCAAAATCGAAAATTGAAGCATGGGCTTGAAAGATTACTAAGCAGCGATCACAAAAACGTAGAAATTATAAAAAAACAGATCAAACACATACCTTAATTCTCAAATTATTTAGCTGAACCCTAAAAGCTTTTTCTTCTTCTTTTTCTATGCTAATTCTGGCTATGGATGAACACATAATGGCTTATTTCATGCTTTTAGTTTATTTTTATTAACATAATTATTCATTTTACCAATTTGCCCTTATAATAAAACATTATAAAATCACTTATATTAAGTCCATTAATGTCCACTCATAAGTTCAATGGTCAAATAACAACATAAGGACCTCTCATTTAAAAAGACATAGCAAATAGGCACTTTAACAAATAGAACAGATCTTTTAAATTTTACGCGATTAGGTTCTTTTATCAAATTGAGCACACAAATGATTAAATTTTCATACGAAATTTTCACACATACTAATTCACATATAATAAGCACAGAAAATAATATTAAATATTTTTCTGACTCAAATTTGTGGTTCCAAAACCACTATTCTGACTAGGGTCTAAACCGGGCTATTACATAAATAACCACTTAATTACTAGCCTTAACATACATATATGTCTTCTATAGTAAAATACCAATTCACAACAAGTTATAAGACATATATATCATCCACGTTCAACTATTATTTCCCCTTGCATCAATCAAACACATTAAGCAATTTATCAACCATACTAAGAATAATATTTACATGCCCAAAACTAAGTCCATAACATCATCAAGTGCCAAATCACAAGCCAAGCCAAATGGCCATATTCATAACCAAACATATAGGCAAACACTAGCCAAAATATCTATATAGGCCATTATAACCAAAATTAAATATCCAAAAGTAGCAAAAGAGACTGTGGATAGTGTGGTATAGCTTTGACAAGCATCCAGCCCGAACGAGCTTCCGATTCACTATAAAACACAGAAAATAACACAGAGTAAGTGTAACACCTTTTACCCGTGTCTAATGTCGGGAAAAGGTTCGAGGCATTATCAGACTTAAACATAAACATTCATACAAAACTGGGTTATAAAATTTTATTCAATTTAAAACCATTTATACACATGCATATTGTCCCTTATACGGGCCTACGAAGCCCAAAACATACATTGGGAGTGGTTCGGGACTAAATGAGAACTTTCAGAATTTTTTCAACACTTAGAAAATTTTCAAGTTTTGGAGGGTCACATGCCCGTGTGAGTAGGCCGTGTGGTGAATTAAATTCTCAAAAATCAGGTGCAGACTTCACATAGCCTAGGCACACACCCATGTCCCGGGGTCGTTTCCAGTACACGGCTGAGACACACGGCTGTGTCTCTGCCCGTGTGGTCAATAAAATGGCTATTTACCAAGCCATTTGCCACCCTCATTCGTACATACTTAAACACAACTTTAATGGCACATTTCATGCATCAACAATTTAGCCTTAGACTTGTCATTTAAAAACCATCATACATAGTCACACTTAGCCACATTCAATATGCATCATCAATAACTCTTATACATGCATAGTTATATCTAATTATCATACCATACCATTGAGCCAAACTTTGACATTCAACATCAAGACTATTAGCACAGTCAGCCATTAGGTCTTTGGGCCATAAACCATAATTCATCATGTATCATGCAAACATAACTCCCATCATAAGATATTGGCATATGCATATGAATATATAGGCTTACAATCAATTAGCCAATATAAGCCAATTAGAATGGCTACATACTACATTAACCTTTAACCATTACAAGCCAATACATTTGGCCAAAACATAATAACACATACAC
Organism: Gossypium hirsutum; assembly: GCF_007990345.1. NCBI lineage: Eukaryota > Viridiplantae > Streptophyta > Magnoliopsida > Malvales > Malvaceae > Gossypium > Gossypium hirsutum. The sequence continues at coordinate 39,813,894 of NC_053434.1, read as the reverse complement.
AAAATGACTAAGTCCCTATACATGCCATAGACTTAAAATACTTGCATTCACTTATACCCAAATGATAGCTTGATAGTGTGGTAGAATCTCCGACAATCTCCGACCCAAGAGCTTAGTGACCTTATAAAATAAGGAAAAGGGTAGTAAGCCCGTATGAAAATAATAAGCAATTTATTAACATGTTTTCACCAATTCTCACAACATGTTCTCAAGGTAATACAATCATAATTGCACATAATTCCACTATTCACTCATGTTAGTATCAAGCTGTCTACGTGAGTCATAGTCATTAAATTATTTATATCTGGAGCTATGGAGCTCCAAATTAAGATCCACTAATTTTTCCAGAAACTAGACTTGCAAATTCTTACCATAAAATTTTCAAAATTTTTTGGTTTAGCCAATTATTATAGTTTATTCTTTAATCACCCCTATTTTGCTGTCCGACAATTCTAACCCCTCTTTACTAAAAATTAATTATCTCTTCATATTGAATTCGGATGATGTTCCTGTTTGTTTCTTTTGAAAATAGACTCATTAAGGATTTTAAGCATATAAATTATAACCCATAATTATTTTTTTACAATTGTTAATAATTTTCCCAAATCAGAATAGGGGATTCTAAAATCATTCCGACTCTGCCTCACCAAAATTCAAATATCTCATAATATGAAATTTTTTTGCTTATACAATTTCCTTTATATGAAAATAGACTCAATAATATTTAATGTCATATCTTATTCAGCCTCTAATTCGATTTTCACCATTTTTGGTTATTTTTCAAAGTCACACCTGCTACTGTCCAAAACTATTTTATTACTAATTTCACTCTTTCATGTTTTCTTTATAGTAACTTTCATTGTAACACTTACTCCGTATCAATCTTACCAAAGTTCGATCACATATCGAGCACATTGCTCATAAGTTTACACACACGCACCTGCACTTATTCATCACATAGTCATATTCAATTACACTTAGTCATTTCCCGTTGAACACATCGGAGTAATAACTGATACCTGGTGGCCTGCACATAGTACCACCCTTGTATTCAAAGCTACCTTCTTCACAAAGTGGCCTTCACATAGTACCACACATGTGACCAAAGCTATCTTTCTTTACAAAGTGGCCTCCACATAGTACCACACTTCTGACCAATATCACTTCTCAAAGTGGCCTTCACATAGTACCACACTTGAGTCACTAGTGACATGTCACTTGTATCCTATTCTGTTCCTAATGTTCAACCAAGAAATTTCTCACTTTTTGATACTTGTCAATTTCATTCAATATTCAGCCACATTTCATAAAACATAATAAAATGTGATAATGTAAGTAAAACTGATGCATTATTTACATACAAACTTACCTCATAAGCAAAATCAGTGAACAATGACTTATTCGTCAAATACTTGTTTTTTCCCGATTTAGGTCTGAACCTCGTTTTCTTGATCTATAACATCACATTTAACTTATTTTATCAATATACTATTCAAATCAGTCCAAAAAAATATTTGGAAAAAATTACATTTTTACCCCTAAACTTTATCATATTTACACTTTTGCCCTTAGGCTCGTAAAATGATTTTTATTCAATTTATTTGTACTTTAAGCCTACCCGAACCATTTTCATAACTACAATAGCCCACAATTTCCATTAAAACATACTTTTATGATATATTTTATAACTTTTACAAATTAGTCCTTTTTGGCATTTTCACTAAAATCACTTAGTAAAAGTCGTTTCTCTAACCATAAATATGCATTCCCTACCATTAAACATCAAAATACACACATATTCATCATGGGTCAAAACCCTAGACTTTAACCATATCTCAAATTAGTGGTAGAAATATATAGATCTTGTACGAGGATTTTAAAAACGTAAAAATCATTAAAAATGGGGCTAGAACAGACTTACAATCGAGTTTGGAAGCTTGAAAACCCTAGCCATGATTTCTCCATGCAACTTTCGGCCAAGGGGATGAAGATGGACAAAAATTGGCTTTTAATTTTGTTTTTAATTCATTTTAATAACTAAATGACCAAAATGCCCTTAATGAAAATCTTTGGAAACATGCCTAACCATGTCCATTTTTGTTGGTCTAATTACCATATAAGAACCTCCAATTTAAATTTTCATAACAATTAGACAACTCTAGAGTGTAGAACTCAACTTTTGCATTTTTTTACAATTTAGTCCTTTTGACTAAATTGAGTGCCCAAACGTCAAAATTTTTGAATGAAATTTTCACGAAATCATTTCGTGAAATCGTAGACCATATGAATATAATAAAAATAAATTTTCTTACGTTGAATTTGTTGTCCCGAAACCACTGTTCCGACTAGGCCCAAAATCAGATTGTTACAATAAGCTTTTAAGATTAGTAAGTTTGTATAACATAGATTTTAACTTACCATTTGATCAAGTAATAGTTAAGTAAAAAAACTTATCCTAACACATTTTAGCCAAATGCCTAAGCACATATACACCAACCATATTAGTCATGTAAATACATATACGAACCAATAATCATGGATGAGCTCAACAATTAATCAAGTTCCATATACATGTATCATCCATTTCTTAATCTATATATCATATAACATCATTTCTATGTATTTCATGTGTATAGACATAATAGTTCGTATCGAACTCATATCGTTCCGTAACAAAACATTGCCCATTGAACCATTTAGAATACCGTTGGATACCAGGGATTGCTCACACATAGTGTGCTAGCTCATATAACTGTAATCCATCAATCTGTGTACATGTATGCTCATATGAGATGTGAATCGGTATGCTCATTCGAGATGAAGATCGGTATGCTCTCGCGAGCTATAAATAGGTATGCTTTTACGAGCTATAAATCAGTATGCTCTTACGAGCTATAAATAGGTAACCCTAATGACATGTCATTTGTATCCTATGGATTCCTAAGGTTCAAACGAGACTCGATATTTGTCGAACTTCATTGGACATGCAACTATGTAGATTTATAACAATTCACAATTCATAATTAATTCAATATAAAACATATAAACATATTTTAATCAAAAGAACTTACCTTGACGAGTATTCGTAAATACAGAGGCGATTAATCCAAGACTTTCTGTTTGCCCCGATCTAACTCCGTACGAGGTCTAACTGGATCTATATGGATAAATTTAACTCAATTCAACATATAATTCACTCAATTTAATCCAAACCATATTTTTAACAAAATTACCATTTTTCCCTTGTACTTTTAATTTTTTTACAATTTAATCCCTAGGCTTGAAAAATGAAATTCATGCAATTTTACCCCTACCCAAGCCTATTTGATTATTACAAACTTATAATAGCCCACAAATTTCATAATTTCACAAATTATACCATGAATTTATCACATTTTTCAATTTAACCCCTAATTGATAATTTCATCAAAAATATCTTTACAAAAGTTGTTTATCTAACAACAACCATTCATTTTCTAAGATCAAACTTCAAAACTCACATACATGGATCAATGGTAAAACCTTAATAGTTTGATAGTTTCACAAGTAAGTCCCAGGGCTAGCTAGATTAAGCTACAACAATCTCAGAAACATAAAAATCACTTGCCCATGAGAAAGGTTAGGATTGCCGAATGCTTAACTCAAAAATGGTTTCCAAACCCCTAAATTTTGGTTGATGAAGATGAATGATAGATGATAACCTTAATTTGTTTTACTTAATTTATCTTTAATATAATAATTACTTACTTAACCTTATAAAAAATCAAAATCTACACAATTGCCAAGCCATCCATCACATTCCACTATCTTCATTAGTTGTCTAATTAACATATAAGGACTTTCACTTTAATACCTTAGCTATTAGAACTTAATTTTTGCACTTTATGCAATTTAGTCCTTTTTATCAAATTGAGCATGTAAACGATAAATTTTCTTGATGAAATTTTTATATGGTATTACTATCATGTCGTAGGTAATAAAATAATAATAAAATAATTTTTTTGTCTTTAGATTTGTGGTCCCGAAACCACTGTTCTGATTTCACTATAAACAGGCTGTTACAACAAATGTGTACATGTTATGTATATTTTAAATGTTAGTGACAGTGTTTTTTAAAGGATGCTAATCTGCAGTGATAGTACAAGGATTATTGACAAATGATACATTTTTTATTTCATATATTTTGGTATTGTGATCTTGAAACCGTTGGAGCATGCCATAGGATTGTGAGCACTCACCTATATGTATAGTGATTTTGGGCATTGAGACCCTGGGACATGTTAGAGGGATAAGGGAATGTGAGCTAAGCTCCATTCAATGGGACATGAGAGGGTAAATAAGGAAAGTATTAGCTTTATGCTTCAGTTTTGGGACATGTTTAACTCTATCAGTCTATGTGGTCTGTTCGAGATTCGTGTATCCGATGAGTGATGATAGAGCTCACTTTTATATTTCATAGCTTAAGTGCCAAATTATCATAAATTATGAATATGTGTGTATTGTGATATGTGTTGTATGACATGTGACCATTATGCAAGTTATCTATAAACATGTTTTTGAGTATTGTGATATATGCATTGACGTTATGTAATTACATGAGTTTTGTTATATATGCTTAAAAGTCAATATATTTACAATGTAAATGAACTAGAAAATAATGCACGAGTAAGTATAATATGACACTAGAGTTGGAACTGTTGATGTATGCATGAACATTATGTAATTACATGTGTTTTGTTATATATGCTTAAAAGTCAATATGTTTACCATGTAAAAGAACTAGAACATAATGCACGAGTAAGTATAATATGACACTAGAGTTGGAATTGTTGAGGTTATGCTATATGGTTGTTTTGTTGATGCTTGATGAATTGTCTGCATGATAGTTGTTCTAGGCATTCACTGAGCTTGTTAAGCTCACCCGCTCCCTTCTTAAACCATTGCAGGTTAGTAGTCTAACCGTGTGAGCAGTGTGGTTGTCAAGGGGTGATCCAAGCAAGTCCATTTCCATGATTTCGTAGGTGTTATTGTTATTTGTTTATATAAGGCAATGTTGTAGACCTTTATTGGTATTTACCATGATGTTTTGGATGTTTCCATAGATTATTTGTTCCTAAGTTTATGAGATTTGTTTCGTATTATATTGATTATTGCTCGGATGTACTTTCGATGTTTGAGATTATTGACATTTATTTGATGATGATATGATAGCATGATGATTTGTTACATGTTGGAATGACTTATATGGTTATGTATGTTGTTGTTTTTTTGGTCTGAAGTAGAGGTATCGATATTCTTTTTACAAAAAAGATACGTCTGTGATTTGAAATGTGTGTGAAATCAAAATTATAATTTGGTATTAATACTCTATCACATGGATCGATACTCAGGGTAGAAAAATTGATACTTTGGCAGAGGTGTAACACCCCAAACCCGGCCTAGAAGTTAGGCTCAAATCTGGCGTGTCACATTGAAGTGTTTTTCGAAAACCATGTTCTCATTGAAAACCCTTCTTACTACCCAAAACCTTTGGCCATGCTAAAACTTGTGAAACGTTAATTCCCTTAAAACCTTACTTGTTGCGGAAGCTTACTTTTAAACAGTTGTGGAAACGTGATATTTTGTAACTAGTTGTTGTTTTGGAAAACAGTACCCTACTTCTAACAGATATTTAGCATACTAAATAAATTTCACAAATAAAAAGTTAAGAAAATAAAGAGGCCTTAATACAACCCAAATCAAAAACCAAAATGCTTAACTAAATAAACGAAATAGAAAAATATGTGCAGTTGTGTGGTCGTCTCTGAGTCCCTTTGCGACACCGATCCACTTAACACTGTGGATTACCTGCACAGTTAATAAATGGGATGAGTTTACGAAAACTCAGTGTGTAATCCCCTTACAAGAGTAATAGTCAGTAAACAGATAGAATTCAAAATCAGTCTGCGCCGGAGCCCACTACAGTAACATTACAGTCCAGTTCAGAGCATACGTGGGCCAAAGCCCGTAACAATATCATTTGGGTCACAACCCATAACAGAATAAAGTGGGCCTAGCCCATCTTAGCCCTAGTTGGGCCGAAGCCCACATCGCAATAATATAAAAATAATATCATACTTGCAATGCTGTGCAATCCACCTCAATAATCCAACCGACACACACCAACTCCGTCCCTCGGTATACATCATGTGGGGATATAAATATCGACCCACCCATCCGATATACATCAATGGTAGCCCGGTTGCGGTACTACCTTCATTGCAACAAGCTGCTATTTAAATATTAGGCTTAATAGCCATCGGTGTATCCACGATCATCAAGCAACCATGCGATCGTCATATACTTCCCCCGTTCTATAATTCCCAACCCATGCAATATGTCGTGTATGTCATGCTCAATCATCACACGTGTATGCAGAATGGCCATACCCAGTAGCAGTCTTTTAAACATATATTAAGAGCATATCAGTCATACAACCACAGTTAAGTCAATTAAAACACAGTCATACATTCATAATCAAATCAATCAAATTTGAAGTCTAAGTCGATCATTTACCCTCAAGGGCAAAATAGTCATTTTACCCTACAAGGGTATGTCGGTCATTTTACACTACAATGGTATTTCGGTAATTTTACACTACAAGGGTATTTCAATAATTTTACAAATCGGGGGTGTTTCAGTAATTTTACAAATCGAGGGTATTTCGGTAATTTTACAAGTCAAGGGTATTTCGGTAATTTTACAAATCGAGGGTATTTCGATAATTTTACAAATTGAGGGTGTTTTGGTAATTTTAAAAATTGAGGATATTTTGGTAATTTTACAAACTAGGGGTACTCCGGTAATTTTACAAACTGGGGGTACTTCGATAATTTTACAAACTGGGGGTATTTCGATAATTTCTCTGTATTATGGGTTTATTACTTACCTTGGCCCGTGAACAAGGACTTGTTGGCTAAAATGAACAAATGCTATGCACTAAGTAGGATTCCAGAGAAGAGGAGGTGAGTCATTAAGACTGCTTAAGTACCAAGTTTGAGGCATTACCAGGACTTTACATTTTGAAACGTACCAAATTGGGTCACCAAGTTTTCTTCAAAATTTAAGCTTTTCATCCATGAACCACTCGTCCTTTATATAGGCCTTCGAGGCCTATAACATACCTAGAGGCAGTGTGGGACAAATTTGGGTACGTTCGATAAACCTTGGGCTCCCTAGGAAATTTTTCCTTATCATAAAGTGTCACACGCCCATATGAATTGGGGCACGCCCATGCCCTTCAGTCGTGGGAAACACTGACTTATCAATACGGCCACGATGCACACCCGTGCTGCCTGCTCATGGACGACACTGTCTTTTTAACACGGCCATGGTGCACGCCCGTGTGGCCTACCCGTGTACAACATTGAGCTAAAATTTTAAGTGCAGAGGACACACGGCCATAGCACACGCCCATGGGAGGGAACCATGTGTCACACATGGCCTAGACACACGCCCGTGTGTCTAACCATGTAGACTCTAATAGGCTATTTTCCAAGCCTTTAGTCACCCATTTCTACTACTTGTGCTTAGTAGTTACCAAATTCAAAGTAACTTGTAAATAATCTTGATTAAACTAGATGTATGGAAACCTCATATAATTGGTTTCATACATGATAGGTTATTTCTTATTTAGTGTTGATAGGTTCCCATGTCACTTTAATTCATCCGAAATTGGCTCGTTCATGTGACTCATTGCCAATTGGTAACGACTCATCATTTATAAATAAAACCATGCATAAATTCATAGGTCATAACCTATTTCAATTAAGCAGATTTTCGAGGCCATATACAAAGAGATAAACATATTTTTACATGCCTTCATTTGGCAAATGAAATGACACATATAACAAAATACTCAATAATACTATACATGCCACTAAACAAAACAAACAAAGTCTTTATACCAAAGCTTGTCTAGTTGATAGTGTGTTGACTCTCCAATCATCTTCCAATCCTTTCGAGTCCTCGAGCTCTGGAAGATAGGAAAAAAGAGAGGGGTAAGCATTTACATACTTAGTAAGCTCGAATAACAGGAAAGTAAACTTACCAAGTATTTAACATGAATCCATGATAGATAAGGAAACCAACAATCATTAAATGGTTTCGTATTACATGCACTCAATCAATAAGTTAGTAACATAATCAAGCATCATATAATTTAACTAGATGAGCTTATTATTCAACTTCTCATTTACACAAACATCTCATGTTAATCTCATTGAGTTTCTAGGAAATCTCAATAGAATACCCATTAACCGTCAATTCATATGAATGATCATTCCTTATACGCACTCCTGCGAAGCTCACATTTTATGGCGGGATTACCAGTCCAGGTAAATCGCTTATAACGACAAACACCCTTAATGGGCTCGGATCTGAATTACTAGTCCAGGCTAAATTCAGACCCTAATCGGATTACCCGTCCGGGCTAAATCCATAATGCACACATATTCTTCAGGAGGCTTGATCATTCAAGAAACACCCATCCAGGTTAGATCCTTTTAATAGTTGAGATCATGGATTACCCGTCCGGGCTAAATCCTTACTGCAACACATGCAGGATCTCTTTACACATATCAATGAGGGTTTATCCATCGAATTCCCATTGTCAACCTCATCTGAGACATTTTTCACATGTTACCATCAAATATGCATTTCTATGATATTTCATGCTAATAACAAATGCAATCATCATGCATTCATAAATCATTCAATTATGCATATTAGGGGTTTAATTTAAGTTATCCGAACTTACCTGGTATTCTTTTCAGAATTGTGTTTCGGTTATTCCGAAACCTTGCGTTTACCTCGATCGACCTCCAGGATTTGTTCCTCGAGGTCTATAATAGAAAATTTTAACTCATTAATACACTACATTATACATTTCAAGTTTAATATCTACCCCGGTCCAAATGATCGTTTTGCCCCTAACCTTTCACATTTTTACAATTTAGTCCCTAGGCTCGTATAATGAAACACATGCACTTTCTATCTTACCGAAGCCTAGCCGAAAACTTTTCCTTCTTATGGTAGCCCACATTTTCCATTATTTTCTCATTTCTACCACACATTTACCTCTTTTGTAAAATAGTCCCTATAAGAGTTTTTCATGAAAATCAACTAGGAAAAGATGTTTAATACACATTCATCTTTCATATTCCTCCATAATCCATCAAAATACAAGCAACTCATGCATGGGTAAATTTTTAAACATGAACCCTAGCATAAAATATGGGTAGAAATGGAGAGAGCAAGCTACTAGGATTTTAAAAATACAAAGAGCATGAAAAACGGGGCTTGGAAGCACTTACTATTAAGCTTGGAAAGCTTGAAAACCCTAGCTACGGAAACCCTTGAAGATTTGGCTGGACAAGGAAGAAAATGGGCTGATTTTGGTTCATTTTTCCTATTTTATTTCATTAAAATACCAAATGACCAAAATGCCCTTAAGTCTTTTCCTTAAAATTCCACCCATGCAAGCCCATTTTTGTCCAAAAACTTAGAATTTTGGAAAATTTCTATCCAAGACCTTCTAATTCATAACCCAAAGCAATGTCATACAAATTACATCTAGGATTCAAGTTTTGAAATTTATTCAATTTAGTCCCAAATTTCCAATTGAACACCTTACTCATATTCTAGGCCTCATAATAATCATAAAGTAAATATTTTGATGTTGGATTTGTGGTCCCGAAACCACCATTCTGACTAGGCCCTATTTTAGGATGTTACATTTCTCCAGCCAAGAGACTTTTGTCCTCGAAAGTCTTACCAGAAAATAGATTCGGATATTGTCTTCTCATTGTTTCTTCCGGCTCCCATGTAGCCTCTTCTACACCATGTCGATGCCATAAAACTTTTACTAGAGCCACATCTTTATTTCTCAACTGTTTAACTTCACGAGCCAATATCTTCACATGAGAGGGGTCTGATCGGTATCTCTTTAACATGGATACATGGAACACATCATGAATCTTTTCTAGTTGGGGTGACAACGCCAACCGATAGGCTAACGGTCCAACTCTTTCAATGATCTCGTACGGTCCTATAAATCGTGGACTCAATTTACCTTTCCAACCAAATCTCAATACCTTTTTCCATGGAGATGCTTTCAAGAATACTCTATCTCCAACTTGAAATTCAATTTCCTTTCTTTTCAGATCAGCATAAGACTTTTGCCTATCTGATGTCGCTTTTAAACAATCCCGTATCACTTTAAATTTTTCTTCAGTTTCTTTAATCAGATCAACTCTATGAATCTAATTTTCCTTGAGTTTTGTCCAGTACAATGGAGTTCGGCACTTCCTGCCATACAAGGCCTTATAAGGTGCCATCTTCAAACTTGTTTGGAAACTATTGTTATACGCAAATTCTACCAATGACAGATATTTTTCCCAATTACCCTGAAATTCGAGGATGCAATAAAGCAACATGTCCTCGAGAATCTGAATCATCTGCTTAGACTGGCAATCAGTCTAAGGGTGAAAAGCTGTGCTAAAGCTCAACTTTGTACCCAAGGCTTCTTGTAACTTCTTCCAGAATCTCGAAGTGAACCTTGGGTCTCTGTCTGAAATAATCGATAGTGGTACTCCGTGCAATCTTACTATCTCAGAAATGTACAAATCGACCAATCTATCAAGAGAATAATCCGTCCTTATCGAGATGAAATGAGTCGACTTTGTCAATTTGTCCACTATAACCTATATGGCATCTTTCCTTTTCGGAGTTAAAGGTAATCCCGTCACGAAGTCCAAGGTAACTTTGTCCCACTTTCATTCGGGGACCATTACAGGCTGTAACAAACCTGAAGGCACTTGATTTTCAGCTTTAACTTGTTGACATACCAAGCATTTCGATACAAATTTAGAAACATCTCTTTTCATGCCATTCCACTAGTACATCTTCTTTAAATCGTTGTACATCTTGGTACTTCCCGGGTGAACAGACAGACGACTGTTATGCGCTTCTTGCAAAATCTTCCAAATAAGTTCATTATCTTTGGGTACACAAACCCTATCTCTAAACATTAAACATTCATTAGAACTAATTCAAAAATCTAACTCAACACCGGACTCACATTGAGCTCTTTTTGCTTGCAAGTCATCATCATTAAGTTGAGCATCATGAATTTCCTGTAGAAATGTTGGCCTAGCCTCTAGCTTAGCCAGAACTGGATTATCATCACACAATTTCAAACGAGCATCCATGGCTCTCAAAGCATACAGGTATTTTCTACTCAATATATCAACGACCACATTCGCCTTTCCCGGGTGATAGTCGATAATCAGATCAAAACCGTTAATTAATTCTAACCATATTATTCGCTGTCTCAAATTTAATTCTTTCTGAGTCATCAAGTATTTCAAACTCTTGTGGTCCGTGAATATAAAGCAACTCTCGCGATACAAAAAATGCCTCCAAATTTTCAAGGGAAAAACAATAGCGGCAAGCTCTAGGTCGTGGGTTGGATAATTCTTCTCGTAAGGCTTCAATTGTCGTGAAGCATAGGTTATCACCTTGCCATCTTGCATAAGTACACAATCCAATCCATTTAAGTATGCATCACTGTAGACCACAAGCTCTTTTCCCGGTTCAGGTAGCACTAAAACAGGAGCTTCGGTCAGCAATGTCTTTAACTTCCATTCAAATTTAACGTCTTTCTGTAGCAGCTTCGTCATCGGAGTTGCTATCATAGAAAATCCTTTTACAAACCTTCGATAGTAACCGGCTAAGCCCAAAAAGCTTCTAACCTCGGTTACATTCTTAGGCAATTTCCATTCAACAATTGCAGAAATCTTACTTGGATCAACTCGGATGCCTTCACCCGAAACTATATGACCCAAAAATCCAACTTCCTGGAACCAAAACTCACTCTTGCTAAACTTAGGATACGGTTGCTTTTCCCGCAAGGTTTGCAACACAATTCTCAGGTGTTTCGAATGTTCTGTCTCATCTTTAGAGTAGATCAAAATGTAATCAATAAACACAACCACAAACTTATCCAAATATGGCTGAAAGATCCTATTCATTAGATTCATAAACACAGCCGGTGCATTCGTCAGCCCAAACGACATGACAAGAAATTCATACTGGCCATACCTCGTTCTAAAAGTTGTTTTGGGTACATCTGAGTCTCTAACTCGTAGCTGATAATAGCCAGACCTCAAGTCTATCTTGGAGAATACGGTGGCCCCTCTCAACTGGTCAAATAAATCATTGATCCTTGGTAAAGGATACTTATTCTTGATAGTCACCTTGTTCAGTTGCCAATAATCAATACATAACCTCATCGAACCATCTTTCTTCTTTACAAACAACACGGGGGCACCCCAAGGTGAAAAACTTGGCCTACCAAATCCTTTACCCGTCAGCTCTTGCAACTGTGCTTTTAACTCCTTTAGCTCGATAGGTGCCATTCTGTACGGGGCAATAGAAATGGGAGTCGTCCCTGGAACCAATTCAATACCAAACTCTATCTCCCTTTCAGAAGGTAGTCCGGGTAATTCCTTTGGAAACACAGCTGGGTACTCACATACTATCAGCACGGACTCGATTTTCAGCTTTGTTTCCTTAGTGTTCAGTACAAATGCAAGGTAGGCTTCATATACTTTCCTTATATATCTCTGGGCCACCATTGTCGTGATTACAACCAGCGACGAACCCAATTCTCTTGATTTGACCCGTAGAATCTTACCATCTAGGCATTTTAACTTAATATACTTACTACCACAATTCACTGTTACATCATGAAGGGCTAACCATGTGACAGCCCTAAATTGACCCTAGTCGGAAAGTGGTTTCGGGACCACTAAACCGAGTCATAAAAATAATTAGCCGTCATAGTTGATGCTCATTATATGTACATATGCATGTGTGAAATTTTCATGTTTGAATTTTGTTAATTGTAAGTGAATTTTATCAAATAGGACATATGTGAGAAAATTTAGAAATGTGCTAGGCAAATGTAAAGTGGCCTATTAATGCATGTTGTGAAAATGATGGGTTTGCATGTTAAATTTCCCAAAATTAAAGCATAGTGGCCGACCATGCTATGGGTGGAAACATGTTGTAAACATGTTGTGTTAGTGTGTTATGTTAGAAAGAATAAAAAAAGGGGTTAGGATTAAAGTAATGCAAAGGGAGGAGTGATGAAAAAAAATTGTCTCATCCATGCCCCCCAATTGCCGTAAATTGAAGAAAGAAAACAAGTTGTGTTCTTTGGTTCTCCTTGGCCGAAAGGAAAAAAGGAATAAGGGAGTGAAGCATTCGGTTATCCTAGGTCACTATTAAGGTAAGGAAGTTGTACTAGTTCTTGAAATTTTAGTTGATATTGAGTGAGATATCAAGTGATTTTTGTAAACCATGTTGAAATTTCGATTTTGGGGTGAGTAAGGTTTTCGGCTATGAAAAAAATTAATAAGGGTGATGATTGTTGTTTCATACTAAACCTAGATGAACAATGGTAGTTTGCTTACATCTTGATATCTATGAGTTCCTTTCTTGGTTCTACCTTAGACCCACGAAGTATATGTTTATTGGGTGTTGTTGGAGATTTATGATAGAAGCTAATGAGTGAGAGTTTGATAGATACTATGAGGTTAAACTTCATGGGATTATAAGCTTGTAAGTTGGATGATGAAATTCATGCTTTGTGAAGGTAAATAGTGTAGAAGGAGCATTCCGCCATGATGAAAAAAATATGATGAAGTGATGTTGAATGCCTTGAATATTGAGTATGTATTGTTATAAGTTGAATTTAAGGTTTGTGAAATTGTCTTTGTCATTGCCGAATGTGGGTATAGTTAAGGAGAATTTGTTAAAGTGCTTGGTTCATTGATATTAGGTTAATGATATGTGTATTCGGTCATAAAGGTGCACATGAGGAATATTAGATTAATTGTATCAAATTGCTTAATGTGATAAAAAAAATGTGTATGACCATTTTGTATTTGAGCTAAAGGTGGCCATATGACCTATCAAATTTCCATGTCGTATTCGGCCATAAGCTAGCATAATGAGACTTTAATGAGTTAAATTTGTTTGAATTAGCTCAAGAGCTTAGAGGACCAAAGTTGGATAAGGGAAAGGAAAAAGTGGTCGAATAGCCATCGAAATCGTTCGACAACATCCGAGGTAAGTTTTCGAGTAACGAAACTTAGTTTACGATTTGATTAAGTCATGACGTATCAGCATAACAAATATACGGTGATATGATGATTCTACTTGAATTATATGTTGAGTTAATTAGTCTATACATAGGACGGGTAGCCGTATGTGCATAGAGATCGTGTCATAAAGCAAACTAAACCATGCTGTTTGTATGTGGCTAGTGAGCCGAAAATGGGATTGCTTAATACGTGACTTGTGTTTGAACTCTAATTATGAAAATGGAATATAGATGTGTCATGATTTATTGATATGTGCATGAATATTTGGATGATAACCGGGCTAAGTCCCGAAGGCATTTGCGCTAGTGACTAGTTCCGGGCTAAGTCCCGAAGGCATTTGTGCGAGTTACTATATTCGGGCTAAGTCCCGAAGGCATTTGTGCAAGTTACTATATCCGGGCTAAGTCCCGAAGGCATTGGTGCGAGTTACTATATCCGGGCTATGTCCCGAAGGCATTTGAGTGAGTAGCTATATCCGGTTAAATCCCGAAGGTACTTGGCCTGGGAATGAACGACCTTGCTGTAATAGTTTCAATTAATACGCTCGTAAAATCCCAGTGATGAGGTATGTTTCGTATATGCTTTGAATTAGTTGATCCCTTACAAATAGTATTCGCTCAGTCGATAAATGAGCTACCGGCCTTTGGCTAAGTTGATCTTTTGTGTATGAATATAAGGGTTGGTAATGTAAAGTAAGTATGATATTGAGAATTTGTGCATGTGAAATTATCCGTTTAGCCTTATGAATGTTACACTTTAGTTGTGTCAAATTTTATGGCTCAAAACTTACTAAGCATTAAATGCTTACTCTGTTTCTTTGAATCTCTGTTTTATAGATTTTGGTTCGTCAGCTATCGGACTCGGGAGTGTCGAAGTCGAAGTCGCCCACACTATCAAAGCCCTTTGGTACACTTTTGGTTGAACTTTGAAATGGCATGTATAGGACTACCCTTTTTTATGTTGGTCATGTACCGTTCGGTATTGTACAAATTTGGATAGCCATGCGAAAATGGCTTATATATATTTTGAGCATAATGTTATAATCATCTTGTATGTATATGTTCATTAAGAGGCATGGAAATGTTTGGAAACGATTAGCCATTGGAATGGTTAATCATGGTCATATTTTGTGCTATATATGCTAAAGGGCTAGTTGAATCATGGAAACTATGAAATAGTCAAAGTCTACCTTAAAGGCAAATGCTGACAGCAGCAGTGTTGTAAATTTGAAAAATCACTAAAATTAGTAGGAATGGAATTAAATAGTGAATAAATTATTTAATCGAACCTTGATGAATATACTTTCATATGGAAGAAACGAAACTATCATATGAGTTGTATGTTAAGAGATATTTAGGTTTTCGCGAAACAGGGCCAGAACAGTTTTTGGATTCCCTATTCCGACTTTGGAAATTCATTATAAATTAAACAGAGATAATTAAAAGTCATTCCATATATTTATAGATTCATTTTCGAGTCTAGTTTCCATAGAAACAAACGGAATCAGTATTGAAGCCCTGTACAGGGAGATATCTAAGTCGCAATGCAGGAAGGTCAGGGTAGTCGAACCCTGTAATAGGGGAGACTTTAACTAATAAAATGTACTAATTTGCTTGACCAAAAATTCTAGAAAAAAATTTTGGATGGATATATGAGTCTAGTTTCAGGGAAAAATTACGAAACTGATTTTCAAGTTTTGGAACTCAAGATATGATTTTTAAGGTGACAGTGACGCAGTTAGTCAGCTGTCTGGAAATTTTTAAAATGGACTGTGAAAATAAGTGAATTTAGTCTGTGAACCCCTCGTGTCCGACTCCGGTAAAGGTCTCGGGTATGGGGTGTTACATTTAAATTGGTATCAGAGCTACGGTTTAGTCGATTCTAGGACTACCGTAATACGTTTGGGTCTAGCTATGCATGCCATTATGTGATTATTTGATAGTGTGGTGATTTCTGACATTTGCAAATGTGTTTACTTATAGTAATGGATCCCGATCCCGACCGAGCGGTAGCTGATGATCTTGAGAGTGTGGCGCCTGCTCCTACACAAGGGACAGCTCCGGCGGACTCTCAACCTATTGCTAGTAATCCGAATGATGAAGCTAGACAAGCTTTCTATAGCGTGATGAATGATTGGTTCAACTAATACATTCGAACTAATATGGCTGTTCCACAACCTCCATTCCCGACAAATACAACCCCCGTACCTACAATACCTTCGGTAACTGACCAAATAAGGTCAAATAAGCCCCCAGTTGACAGAATCTGAAAACACGGGGCTACTGAATTTAAAGCTACGGACAGCGATGATGCCGAGCAAGCGGAATTTTGGTTGGACAACACTATCTGGGTACTCGATGAGCTATCTTGCACACCCCATGAGTGCTTAAAGTGTACTATCTCCTTGCTACGTGATTCTGCCTACTATTGGTGGAATACGTTGACTTCTGTTGTGCCCAGAGAGCAAATAACTTGGGAGTTCTTCCAAACCAAGTTTCGAAAGAAGTATATTAGTCAGAGATTCATTGACCAAAAACGGAAGGAATTTCTTGAACTCAAACAAGGTTCCATGTCGGTTACCGACTATGAACGAAAATTTGTGAGGCTTAGCCGGTACGCGCGAGAATACATTTCTTCAGAAGCTGTGATGTGTAAACGTTTCGAAGATGGACTGAATCATGATATAAAGTTGTATATTGGCATTTTAGAAATCCGAGAATTTGTGGTGCTTGTCGAGCGAGCTTGCAAAGCCGAGGAGCTCAGTCAGGAGAAAAGGAAAGCTGACATGGGAGCAAAGGAGTTTCGTAAGAGATCTTCAGGAAAGCCCTTTCAACAGTCATCGAAGAAATTTAGAGATGACTTAGGCCGGTCTAGGGACACTTCAGGTTTTTCTAGACGAGATCGCGATCGACCCCCTGTGAGCACACGAGTCACTTCGATCGCCAGTGTTGGAAATGATCGTCGAGACAGAACGGAGTGCCAGTATTGTAGTAAATGGCATTCGGGGAGTTATAGATTCCATGACCGCTCCTGTTACAAGTGCGGATCAGTTGACCACTTCATTAAAGATTGACCAAGGTTGTTTGAATAGAATGTAAATCAGAGTGGGAAACCGGGTGCTACCACTGCTCGAGGTAGACCATCTAGAAGTACGGGCAATGCTAGTGGTGGTCAGAGAGGATCTAGAGATGCTACGGCCAGATCTGAGGCTCGTGCTCCTGCTAGAGCTTATGCTATATGCGCACGCGAGGATGCTTCCTCGCCAGATGTTATTACCGGTACTTTTACTCTCTTTGATACTAATGTGATTGCTTTGATTGACCCTGGTTCTACTCATTCTTATATATGCGAAACCTTAGCATCCAGTAAGACTTTACCTATTGAGTCTACTGAGTTCGTAATTCGGGTGTCAAATCCCTTAGGTCGTTACGTGCTTGTCGACAAAGTATGTAAGAAATGCCCCCTAGTAATTCGAGGTTCCTGTTTTTCGGCGGACTTGATGCTTTTGCCGTTTGATGAATTTGATGTTATTCTCGGTTTGGATTGGTTGACCGTGCATGATGCGGTTGTGAATTGCAAAAGAAAGACTATTGATTTGAGGTGCACAAATAACGAGATAATCCGAGTTGAGTCTACTACCTTGAGTGGATTGCCAACAATGATATCCTCGATGTTAGCTCAAAAATATGTAAGAAAGGGGTGCAAAGTGTACCTTGCGTATGTACTTGATGACAAAGAGTTGGAAAAGAAGCCTGAATCTGTGCCAGTGGTTTGTGAATACCCGGATGTTTTTCCCAAAGAATTACCGGGTTTACCACCTGTTCGGGAGGTAGAGTTTGGTATTGAGCTTGTACCTGGGACTACGCCGATTTCGATAGCTCCGTATCGTATGGCACCAACTGAGTTAAAAGAGTTGAAAGCTCAATTGCAAGAATTGACGGATAGAGGTTTCGCTCAACCAAGTTTCTCACCTTGGGGTGCACCAGTATTGTTTGTGAAAAAGAAGGACGGAACCATGAGGTTGTGCATCGACTATCGTCAGCTGAATAAAGTGACAATAAAGAATAAATATTTGTTACCGTGTATTGATGATTTGTTTGATCAACTAAAGGGAGCCACAGTGTTTTCAAAGATAGATTTGAGATCGGGTTATTATCAGTTGCGAATTCGAGATTCGGATGTACCCAAAACTGCTTTCAGAACGAGGTATGGTCACTACGAGTTCTTAGTGATGCCGTTTGGGCTCACTAATGCCCCTACGGTATTTATGGATTTGATGAATCAGATCCTCAAACTGTATTTGGATCGGTTCGTAGTTGTGTTTACTGATGACATCTTGGTCTATTCAAGAGGTGAGACCGAACATGCTGAGCACCTGAGATTAGTGTTGCAAATTTTACAGGATAAGCAGTTATATGCTAAGTTCAGTAAGTGTGAGTTCTGGTTAAGAGAGGTTAGCTTCTTGGGTCATGTGGTATCTGCATTGGGTATTCGAGTTGATCCGAGCAAAATTTCAGCCATACTTAACTGGAAGCCTCCAAGAAATATTACTGAGGTTCAGAGCTTTTTGGGACTTGCCGGTTACTACCGACGGTTTGTAAAAGGTTTCTCGATGATAGCCACACCAATGATGAAACTACTTCGGAAAGATGTTAAGTTTGAATGGACAGAAAAGTGTCAGAAAAGTTTCGATCAACTGAAAACTTATTTGACTGAAGCTCCAATTCTAGTGCAGCCCGAATCAGGCAAAGAGTTTGTCATTTATAGTGACGCATCCCTACTTGGGTTGGGTTGCGTATTGATGCAAGAAGGTCGAGTTGTGGCCTATGCGTCAAGACAATTAAAGCCACATGAGAAAAATTATCCGACCCATGATCTCGAATTAGCTACCATCGTATTCGCTTTGAAAATATGGCGACATTACTTATTTGGTGAGAAGTGCCATGTATTTTCGGATCACAAAAGTCTCAAATATTTGATGACTCAAAGAGACTTGAATCTACGACAAAGGCGTTGGCTTGAGTTGTTGAAAGATTATGAACTTGTCATTGATTATCACCCGGGAAAGGCTAATGTGGTTGCGGACGCCTTAAGCCGGAAATCACTGTTTGCTTTACGAGCGATGAATGTACACTTGTCTGTTCTACCCGACAATGTGTTAGTAGCTGAATTAAAGGCCAAACCATTATTGATTCATCAAATTCGTGAAGCCCAGAAAGTCGATGATGAATTGGTTGCAAAACGGGCTGAGTGTGTTCCGAATATGGAATAAGAGTTTCAAATTGGTGATGACGATTGTTTAAGGTTCTGAAGTCATTTGTATGTTCCAAGAAATTCAGAACTCGTTTCGATGATTCTGAACGAAGCTCATTGTGGCCGAATGTCAATTCACCCGGGGAGTACGAAAATATACAACGATCTGAGACGTCAGTTTTGGTGGCATGGTATGAAACGAGACATTTCCGATTTTGTCTCGAAGTGCTTAGTATGTCAGCAAGTGAAGGCGGAACACCAAGTGCCTACTGGTTTACTTCAGCCGATCATGATACCTGAATGGAAATGGGATCGAGTCACGATGGATTTTGTGTCTGGGTTGCCATTGTCGACAAGTAAGAAAGATGCGATTTGAGTTGTTGTTGATAGACTAACTAAGTCGGCTCATTTTATCCCCGTACGTACGGATTTTTCATTGGATAGACTAGCTGAATTGTATGTTTCTCAGATTGTGAGATTACACGGGGTACCGATTTTTATTGTGTCGGATAGAGATCCGAGATTCACCTCGTGATTTTGGAAGAAATTGCAAGAAGCTTTGGGTACCAAGCTGCATTTTAGCACCGCTTTTCATCCACAAAACGATGGTCAATCCGAGCGGATAATTCAGATACTTGAGGATATGTTGAGATGTTGCATCCTCGAGTTTAGTGGTTCATGGGAGCGGTATTTACCTTTGATTGAATTCGCTTACAACAATAGTTTTCAATCAAGTATTAAGATGGCACCTTACGAGGCTTTGTACGGGCGTAAATGCTGTACACCATTGTTTTGGACCGAG
This sequence comes from Gossypium hirsutum, assembly GCF_007990345.1. NCBI lineage: Eukaryota > Viridiplantae > Streptophyta > Magnoliopsida > Malvales > Malvaceae > Gossypium > Gossypium hirsutum. The sequence continues at coordinate 39,793,629 of NC_053434.1, read as the reverse complement.
CTCAGTGAAAGTAAAAATTTCTGAGTGGATTTGATTAAAGATGCTGAACAGAAAGTAAAAATAATTCGTGAAAGTCTGAAGGCAGGATCAGACCGTCAGAAGTCGTATGCGGATTTAAAACGAAGAGATATTGAGTATCAGGTGGGAGAAAAAGTGTTTCTTAAGGTCTCAGCTTGAAAAAAGATACTCAGATTTGGCCGTAAGGGCAAACTGAGTCCGAGGTTCATAGGGCCATATGAAGTATCCGAACGAATTGGTCCAGTTGCGTATAGATTGATTTTGCCCCCTGAACTTGAAAAGATTCACGACGTCTTTCATGTTTCGATGCTTCGACGTTATAGATCTGATCCATCACACGTAATTAATCCATCAGAGGTTGAAATTCAATCCGATATGAGTTATGAAGAAGAACCGATTCGTATCCTAGCTCGTGAAGTGAAAGAGTTGCGAAACAAAAGGGTTCCGTTAGTAAAAGTGTTATGGCTCAAACACGGGATGCAAGAAGCTACTTGGGAACCCGAGAACTCTATGAAAGAGCGATACCCAAACCTATTTACCGGTAAGATTTTCGGGGACGAAAATTTCTTAAGTGGGGGAGAGTTGTGACAGCCCTAAATTGACCCTAGTTAGAAAGTGGTTTCGGGACCACTAAACCAAGTCATAAAAATAATTAGCCGTCATAGTTGATGCTCATTATATGTACATATGCATGTGTGAAAATTTCATGCTTGAATTTTGTTAATTGTAAGTGAATTTTATCAAACAGGACTTATGTGAGAAAATTTAGAAATGTGCGAGGCAAATATAAAGTGGCCTATTAATGCATGTTGTGAAAATGATGGGTTTGCATGTCAAATTTCCCAAAATTAAAGCATAGTGGCCGACCATGCTATGGATGGAAACATGTTGTAAACATGTTGTGTTAGTGTGTTATGTTAGAAAGAATAAAAAAAAGGGTTAGGATTAAAGTAATGCAAAGGGAGGAGTGATGAAAAAAAAAATTTCTCATCCATGCCCCCCATTGCCGTAAATTGAAGAAAGAAAACAAGTTGTGTTCTTTGGTTCTCCATGGCCGAAAGGAAAAAAGGAAGAAGGGAGTGAAGCATTTGGTTATCCTAGGTCACTATTAAGGTAAGGAAGTTGTACTAGTTCTTGAAATTTTAGTTGATATTGAGTGAGATATCAAGTGATTTTTGTAAACCATGTTGAAATTTCGATTTTGGGGTGAGTAAAGTTTTCAGCTATGAAAAAAATTAATAAGGGTGATGATTGTTGTTTCATATTAAACCTAGATGAACAATGGTAGTTTGCTTACATCTTGATATCTATGAGTTCCTTTCTTGGTTCTACCTTAGACCCACGAAGTATATGTTTATTGGGTGTTGTTGGAGATTTATGATAGAAGCTAATGAGTGAGAGTTTAATAGATACTATGAGGTTAAACTTCATGGGATTATAAGCATGTAAGTTGGATGATGAAATTCATGCTTTGTGAAGGTAAATAGTGTAGAAGGAGCATTCGGCCATGATGAAAAAATTATGATGAAGTGATGTTGAATGCCTTGAATATTGAGTATGTATTGTTATAAGTTGAATTTAAGGTTTGTGAAATTGTCTTTGTCATTGCTGAATGTGGGTATAGTTAAGGAGAATTTGTTAAAGTGCTTGGTTCATTGATATTAGGTTAATGATATGTGTATTCGGTCATAAAGGTGCACATGAGGAATATTAGATTAATTGTATCAAATTGCTTAATGTGATAAAAAAAATGTGTATGACCATTTTGTATTTGAGCTAAAGGTGGCCATATGACCTATCAAATTTCCATGTCATATTCGGCCATAAGCTAGCATAATGAGACTTTAATGAGTTAAATTTGTTTGAATTAGCTCAAGAGCTTAGAGGACCAAAGTTGGATAAGGGAAAGGAAAAAGTGGTCGAATAGCCATCGAAATCGTTCGACAACATCCGAGGTAAGTTTTCGAGTAACGAAACTTAGTTTACGATTTGATTAAGTCATGACGTATGAGCATAACAAATATACGGTGATATGATGATTCTACTTGAATTATATGTTGAGTTAATTAGTCTATACATAGGACGGGTAGCCGTATGTCCATAGAGATCGTGTCATAAAGCAAACTAAACCATGCTGTTTGTATGTGGCTAGTGAGCCGAAAACGGGATTGCTTAATACGTGACTTGTGTTTGAACTCTAATTATGAAAATGGAATATAGATGTGTCATGATTTATTGATATGTGCATGAATATTTGGATGATAACCGGGCTAAGTCCCGAAGGCATTTGCGCTAGTGACTAGTTCCGGGCTAAGTCCCGAAGGCATTTGTGCGAGTTACTATATCCGGGCTAAGTCCCGAAGGCATTTGTGCGAGTTACTATATCCGGGCTAAGTCCCGAAGGCATTGGTGCGAGTTACTATATCCGGGCTATGTCCCGAAGGCATTCGAGCGAGTAGCTATATCCGGTTAAATCCTGAAGGTACTTGGCTTGGGAATGAGCGACCTTGCTGTAATAGTTTCAATTAATATGCTGGTAAAATCCCAGCGATGAGGTATGTTTCGTATATGCTTTGAATTAGTTGATCCCTTACAAATAGTATTCGCTCAGTCGATAAATGAGCTACCGGCCTTTGGCTAAGTTGATCTTTTGTGTATGAATATAAGGGTTGGTAATGTGAAGTAAGTATGATATTGAGAATTTGTGCATATGAAATTATCCGTTTAGCCATATGAATGTTACACTTTAGTTGCGTCAAATTTTATGGCTCACAACTTACTAAGCATTAAATGCTTACTCTGTTTCTTTGAATCTCTGTTTTATAGATTTTGGTTCGTCAGCTATCGAACTCGGGAGTGTCGAAGTCGAAGTCGCCCACACTATCAAAGCCCTTTGGTACACTTTTGGTTGAACTTTGAAATGGCATGTATAGGACTACCCTTTTTGATGTTGGTCATGTACCTTTCGGTATTGTACAAATTTGGATAGTTGCCAAAATGGCTTATATATATTTTGAGCATAATGTTATAATCATCTTGTATGTATATGTTCATTAAGAGGCATGGAAATGTTTGGAAACGATTAGCCATTGGAATGGTTAATCATGATCATATTTTGTGCTATATATGCTAAAGGGCTAGTTGAATCGTGGAAACTATGAAATAGTCAAAATCTACCTTAAAGGCAGATGCTGACAGCAGCAGTGTTGTACATTTGAAAAATCACTAAAATAGTAGGAATGGAATTAAATAGTGAATAAATTATGTAATCGAACCTTGATGAATCTACTTTCATACGAAACGATCATATGAGTTGTATGTTAAGATATATTTAGGTTTTCGAAAAACAGGACCAGAACGGTTTCTGGATTCCCTGTTCCGACTTTGGAAATTCATTATAAATTAACCAGAGATAATTAAAAGTCATTCCATATATTTATAGATTCATTTTTGAGTTTAGTTTCCATAGAAAGAAACGGCATCAGTATTGAAGCCCTGTACAGGGAGATATCTAAGTCACAATGCAGGAAGGTCAGGGTAGTCGAACCCTGTAATAGGGGAGACTTTAACTAATAAACTGTACTAATTGGCTTGACTAAAAATTCTAGAAAAAAAATTTTGGATTGATATATGAGTCTAGTTTCAGGTAAAAATTACGAAACTGATTTTCGAGTTTTGGAACTCAAGATATGATTTTTAAGGTGACAGTGACGCAGTTAGTCAGCTGTCTGGAAATTTTTAAAATGGACTATGAAAATAAGTGAATTTAGTCTGTGAACCCCTCGTGTCCGACTCCGGTAACGGTCTCGGGTATGGGGTGTTACAAACCAATCCATACCAAGTATTACATCAAATTCATCAAATGGTAACAACATAAGGTTAGCAGGGAAACAAAGACCTTGAATCGTCAAAGAACAATTCTTATAGACTTTATCAACTAGAACTGATCTGCCTAGTGGGTTCGACACTCTAATAATATCTTCCGTATGTTCAACAGGTATGTTCATACTAGACGCCAATCTCATGCAGATATATGAATGCATCGACCCCGAGTCAATTAAAGCAACAACACTTATATTAAAAAGAGAGAAAGTACCCGTAATAACATCAGGAGCAGCGGCTTCCTCTTGAACACGTATCGCATATGTTCTTGCCGGGGCTCGAACCTCTAATTTTGCAGGGTCTTTAGTCACGACTCGATTGCCACTAGCACACCCAGGGTATCTGGAAGGTCTACCTCGTAGAATGGGAGCACTCGACTTCAGAGCTATTTCTACTTCTTTTTCGACTCATTCTGGGCAGTCTCTGAGAAAGTGATCAAGAGAACCACATTTGAAACACGCGCCACTCTTTATTCAGCACTCTCTGAAGTGAAATTTGTTACAGCTCTTACACTTCTGTTTTTGATCATCTACACTCCCCACACTAGTCACCATCGGGGAGAAAGACTTTTGACCTCGTCGTTTAGAGCTTCTCGATCTACCTGAATATACCACTGACTAAGTGGAGCGTTCATGTAGGTTCTTGGCTTTCTTCGTGGAGAACGAGAGTGTTTTACCGCTAGACCTCTTGCTCACAACTTGAGCCTCTCTCTTAGCTTGTTTTCTTTCATTTTTATGTTCCTCGGCCTTCTTGGCTCGATCGGCCAATGGGGCAAACTCTCGTATTTCCAAGATCCCAATCAACAACTTGATATCCTCATTCAGACCTTCCTCAAAGCATTTACACATTTTCGATTCAGTTTGGACCCATTCAGTTGCATACTGACTTAGTCGTATGAACTCTCTCTCGTATTCTGCTACAGTCTTGTTCCCTTGTTTGAGTTCCAGGAACTCTTTTCATTTCGAGTCCAAACATCGTTGGCTAATATATTTCTTCCTAAACTCTACTTGGAGGAAGTCCCAAGTAATATTTTCTTTTGACACTACCGAGAATACGGTCTTCCACCAATTGTATGCAGTGTCCTTCAAAAGGGACACATCACACTTCAAACATTCCTCGGGTGTGCATGACAAATCATCTAGCACCCGTATAGTATTTTCGAGCCAAAACTCAGCTCTTTCAGCATCATCATCAACTTTAGCTCTGAATTCCTCAACCCCATACTTTCTAAGCTTATCTACAGGGGCTTTACCGATTATCACCGGTGCCATACCTCGTGGCACATCCTCATCAGGTTGGTTAGGGGGCAGGGGAGATCTTGGTATATTGGGGCGATTTCTCACATAATCCCCAAACCATTCATCCATCATATCAAAGAAGGCAGCTCGGGCCTCTTGTCGGCCTTCTGACATCAGCCTTCTACTGCTACTAGATACAGCTCACTGTACGGAAGCTGGAGCATGGCTCTCGACTCCCTCGGGCTCATCTTGTACTTGATTGCAAGACATTCACTATATTCAAAACAATTTAAACAATTAGGAGACGTCACACTATCAACATTTGAATAATAGCATGTATAGCGAACTTTAAAATCCTCTATGGTAGTCCTAGAACCGACTAAACCATAGCTCTGATACCAATAAATATAACACCCTTCACCCATTCCCGACACCGGGATAGGGTTCGAGGCATTACCAAGACTTTACATTTTGAAACGTACCAAATTGGGTCACCAAATTTTCCTCAAATTTTAAGCTTTTCATCCATGAACAACTCGTCCCTTATATAGGCCTTCGAGGCCTATAACATACCTAGAGGCAATGTGGAACAAATTCGGGTACATTTGATAAGCCTTGGGCTCCTTAGGAAATTTTTCCTTATCATAAAGTGTCACACGCCTGTGTAGGTGGGCCATGTGGACTCACACGACCGTGTCACTTGGGGCATGCCCATGCCCTTCAGTCGTGGGCAACACTGACTTATCAACACAGCCATGGCGCACACCTGTGCTGCTGCCCGTGGATGACATTGTCCTTTTAACACGGCCATGGTGCACGTATGGCCTACCCGTGTACAACTTTGAGCTAAAATTTTAAGTGCAGGGGACACAGGCCATAGCACATGCCCATGGGAGGGAACCATGTGTCATACACGGCCTAGACACACGCCCGTGTGTCTAACCATGTGGACTCTAATAGGCTATTTTCCAAGCCTTTAGTCACCCCTTTCTACTACTTGTACTTAGTGGTTACGAAATTCAAAGTAAAACACAATTATACACTTGTAAATAATCTTGATTAAACTAGATGCATGGAAACGTCATATCATTGGTTTCATACATGATAGGTTATTTCCCATTTAGTGTTGATGGGTTCCCATGTCACTTTAATTCATCCAAAATTGGCTCATTCATATGACTCATTGCCAGTTCGTAACGACCCATCACTTATAAATAAAACCATGCATAAATTCGCAGGTCATAGCCTATTTCAATTAAGCAAATTTTCATGGCCATATACAAAGAGATAAACATATTTTTATATGCCTTCATTTGACAAATCAAATGTCACATATAACAAAATACTCAAAAATACTATACATGCCACTAAACAAAACAAACAAAGTCTTTATACCAAAGCCTGTCTAGTTGATAGTTTGTTGACTCTCCAATCGTATTCCAATCCTTTCGAGTCCGCAAGCTCTAGGAGACAGGGAAAAAGAGAGAGGTAAGCATTTACATGCTTAGTAAGCTCGAATAATAGGAAAGTAAACTTACCAAGTATTTAACATGCATCCATGATAGATAAGGAAACCAACAATTATTAAATGGTTCCCTATTACATGCACTCAATCAATAAGTTAGTAACATAATCAAGCATCATATAATTTAACTAGATGAGCTCATCATTCAACATCTTATTTACATAAACATCTCATGTTAATCTCATTGAGTTTCTTGAAAATCTTGATGGAATACCTATTAACCGTCAATTCATACGAATGATCATTCCCTATACGCACTCCAACGAACCTTAGATTTTATGGTGGGGTTACCAGTCCAGGCTAAATCCCCTATTTTATGACCTCATAAAGTGATGTCGGGATTACCAATCCAGGCTAAATCGCTTATAACGACAAACACCCTTAATGAGCTCGGATCTAAATTACCAGTCCAGGCTAAATTCAAACCCTAATCGGATTACCCGTCTGGGCTAAATCCATAATGCACACATATTCTTCGGGAGGCTTGATCATTCAAGAAACACCCATCCGGGTTTAATCCTTTTCATACTTGAGATCACGGATTACCCGTCCAGGCTAAATCCTTACTGCAACACATGCAGGATCTCTTTACACGTATCAATGAGGGTTTATCCATCGAAATCTCTTTGTCAACCTCATCCAAGACATTTTTCACATGTTACCATCAAATATGCATTTCTATGATATTTCATGCTAATAATAAAAGCAATCATCACGCATTCATAAATCATTCAAGTATGCATATTAGGGGTTTACTTTAAGTTATTTGAACTTACCTGGTATTCTTGTCAGAGTTGTGTTTCGGTTATTCTGAAACCTTGCGTTTACCTCGATTGACCTTCGGAATTTGTTCCTCTAGGTCTATAACAGCAACATTTAACTCATTAATACACTACATTATACATTTCAAGTTTAATATCTACCCTCGGTCCAAATGACCGTTTTGCCCCTAACCTTTCACATTTTTATAATTTAGTCCCTAGGCTCGTATAATGAAACACATGCACTTTCTATCTTACCAAAGCCCAGCCGAACACTTTTCCTTCTTATGGTAGCCCACATTTTCCATTATTTTCTCATTTTTACCACACATTTACATCTTTTGCAAAATAGTCCCAATAAGAGTTTTTCATGAAAATCAACTAGGAAAAGATGTTTAATACACATTCATCTTTCATATTCCTCCATAATCCATCAAAATACAAGCAACTCATGCATGGGTAAATTTTTAAACATGAACCCTAGCATAAAATATGGGTAGAAATAGAGAGAGCAAGCTACCGAGATTTCAAAAATACAAAGAGTATGAAAAACGGGTCTTGGGAGCACTTACTATTGAGCTTGGAAAGCTTGGAAACCCTAGCTATCGAAACCCTTGAAGTTTCAGTTGGATAAGGAAGAGAATGGGCTAATTTTGGTTCATTTTTCCCATTTTATTTCATTAAAATACCAAATGACTAAAATGCCCTTAAGCCTTTTCCTTAAAATTCCATCTATGTAAGCCCATTTTTGTCCAAAAACTTAGAATTTTGGAAAATTTCTCTCCAAAACCTTCTAATTCATAACCCAAAGCAATGCCATACAAATTGCTTCTAGGATTCAAGTTTTTCAATTTATTCAATTTAGTCCCAAATTTCCAATTGAACACCTTACTCATATTCTAGGCCTCATAATAATCATAAAGTAAATATTTTAATGTCAAATTTGTGATCCCGAAACCACCATTCTAACTAGACCCTATTTCAGGATGTTACAAGCTCTCCTTAGATCCAATCCTAGACATGCATATACCCATTACCAGACCTTAACCTTATGACTCGTCCACGGTCGCGATTAATTAATTATTTAAGTTTTATGTCTGCTTGAGTAGTTACCAAAAATTAGGTCCATAACCCCTTTACTTAACATTAATAGATCCACACTTATTCATTTGACCCCTTTGGGTTCAATCTCGTTCACATGGACCATCAAGCCCAACTACTTCTCACCTAACAGTTAGATTTACACAAGTGGGCCTATGGGCCCATCGAGGCCCAAAATAGCCCCAGCACACAGAACGTTTGTGGCGACTTTCAGCTTTTGTCGATTTCTAACAAAGAAGGGCGTGAATACACACCTGTTTATGAGAACGCACCGAAGTCCACGATCACCAACCTTGGCACATCCTGCATTGGGTCTTAATCACCTTTTTTTCTTTTTCACCAACTCATTTGATTCGCTCTATTTAAAGCCAGCTTCTCACCAATTCCCATGTTAGCTTCCCGATGTAGGATTATTTTCAACCATTAGGAAAATTCCTTATTTTCTTATGACCACCTCAACCACAGAGTTCCAGTCCAACTCCACCTCCTACACCGTTCAAACAGCAAAATAAATACTCCATTGTGCATCCCAAGACTTAAACCTTAGACCTCACAGTTACACAACATGCCACCTTGCCACTCTACCACAGGCTCTTTCTGTGTCATATTTTATCCTTAATTAAATATAAGGTCCATAGGCCAGAGTCTAGGTTCCTTTAAAAGAAAAACCAAAATAAATTGCAAGAGCCAAGACTTGAACCCAGGCTCCCTTGCAACCTTAATGACACCACAACCACTAGACCACAAGCTTCCTTGTTTCATTTATTTACCACAATAATTTAAAAGGCCTTCATCCAAGCACCTAGGGTTTTATTCACTTATTACCAAATTTTCTGCTAAAGCCTAAGTTTGAACCCAAGATTTCTCCAACACTTCTCAGGGCCATTAACCACTAAAGCAGACATTTAATTGTGTCATTCCCTTGTACAATTAAATGCTTATATACAACCTCCTTATAGACCCACACTAAAGGCCCAATACTTCTAGGCCAAAATTTAGGGCGTTACAAGAGGTACAGATAATTTTTGATGTCTAGGTTTTTAAGCAAGAAACAATAAGCATTTTTGGTATCGATTTTCCATGCGATATCAATACCACTTGAGAGAATTATCGATACCTTTGTTACAGTATCGATTCCTACATTATTGTCTTAGAAATTTCACTAAGTGGTCCTAATGTATGTTTAGTTATTGCTATAAGTTTATTTAAAGTATGTTTGGCATGTTCTAATGATGATTGATATATGTTTGATTAAAAATTTATAAGATCATTGATAAAGAGGATGATTTCTTAATAATGTGACAATTTGCTATGAGTATGACATGAGACAGTGGTGTGGCATCTAATATTTGGGCTTGGTGACTTGGCCAAGTATAGGGTGTTACACTGGTTATAGCAGCTAAAAATGCCTTAACTACCAAATCTTCCTTTTGTAGGTGATTCTGGTACGACCTGCAAACCAACACTTACTAATTGTATAATCGTGATGCACACATTCATAATTCAAGACCCCGACAGCATTGCGGTTTGAAGAACCCAACTCGAATCAACGGCCTTAACTATATGGGTCATTTAAATCTGATCACTATCTCCCTTGACAAAAATCCCACTAGTATGATCTTGCCAAGATACGTCAATTTGTTCGCTGGAACCCGAATACAACATAGCCGAATCAACTTCCCAACTATGCACCAAACATATCCAACCCCACAAATGCTTTTTGAATTGAAATTAAATTGATTTTAAGTGAAAAATTTGTACTATCCCATATTCTGGAGAGTTGGTGAATACTGTTATGAAAGATTTTTAGTACAGTTTCATTTCTCACGATTCTTGACTGGAAAGAATATCGGTATAAAGCTAAGTTAGAAGTTTAGCTAAGCATGAAATTGATCATGCTTAGTCGATTTATGGAAGTGGATTTAATGGAAATGGTGGAAGATAGAAAGGGAAAGGACTCGGAAAGTAATTAAGGCAAATATAACTAAAATAAAAAAAGGTGGTAGAATCCTTGAATTCTTACTGATGCATGAATTTGAAAGGAAAAAAAATTCATTCAATTTCCAGGTATTCAAGTGTATTTTTCAAAGGCCACCACACACCCTATTTATATACATATCGTAAACTAAAATTAGTCTAACTCACCTACAACTAATTTACATGACATCAAATAAAAATTAGATTTTGTCTAAATATGGCTTTTACAAAGTCAAAAATCTTATCAGCCCTTAAATGTCTCAAAATTTCATGTTCGACCGTTTTTTATTGCTTGTGCTCCAGTTTAGTCCTTGTTTGCATTTTTTATTATTTAAAACATCCGAACTGTGTTCCTGGTAGAATTTAAACATAAAATCACCAATTTAGTATGAATCAATTCAAGAATTAATTGATTTAAACACGTAAAACATGAAAAATAAACATGTTATCACTTGCCCTCCTCTACTATAATCTTGTGCATATAAAAGGATAGGTTTATTCCTCAAATATCAACTATGATCCAGCTGATCACCTTTTTAAGATATTTAAGACTTCGATCGATTGTTCCTCTTAATGTTCTGTTAGTTCTAGTGAAAAAATCACAGGCAAAGTAGAACTATTACCCAAATAAATGTATTTCAAATGATAAGGAAGTACCTTAAGTTTAAGTTTGGGTAGTTCCTTGATAGACAACTTCAATTGTGTGAATTCCGGAGCTTCTAACTTCAACAGTTCAAATCGTGCTAATTAAACATAGTATTTTAGATTTAATTTCATCAAAGCCATACTTGTATTACCTTCTTCATCTTTCAATAGCTCAAACCCTAAAGTGTTTCCAATGTGTCTTCAAAATTATTCTCCCTTTCCATAAAAACTAAGGTTTCTTGCTCCTCCATCACTAAACATTCCTTTGTTGGATCAGGAAATTTCATTGCTTTAAGAACATTAAATGTTACCTGATCATCTTGAACTCTCATCGTGAGTTTGTCTTTTTGCATTTCGTCTTTTTGCATGTCTATTAATGTTCTTCTTGTGGCTAGGAAAGGTCTCCTTATGATGATTAACACTTCTTTTTATGCTTCAAAACCTAAGACAATATAATTAGTAGGAAAAATAAACTTATCTACACGCACCAGAACATCCTTGATCTTTCCTTCTGGGTATGTTAAAGATCGATCTGCCAATTGGAGTGTCACAGTTGTGGGTCTTACTTCACATATTCCCAACATTTTGAAAAGCAACTTTGGCATCAAGTTGATGCTCGCTCCAAGATCACATAAAGCTTTACCACAGTAAGATCCTCTAATATTATAAGGTGTATAGTAAAGTCCCAAGGTCTTTCATTTTCGGAGGTAGTTTGTTTTGAAGAAACGCGCTACACTCATTCATTAGTGCTATAGTCTCAAACTTGCTAAGCCTTTTTTTCTTGGACAAAATGTCCTTCATGAACTTGACATATTTGGCTATTTGTTCTAAAGCTTCCGCCAATGGTATATTGATGTGAAGCTACTTTAGAACATCTAAGAACTTCTTGAATTGCACATCTTGTTTTTGTTTCTTGATTCTTTGTGGATAGGGAGCTGTTGGAACTTTGGTTTAGATTGAACAAATTTTGTAAGGTAATATATCTACATCTGAAGAAGGTGTTAGCGTATCAAAATTCACTAGTTTAGATTTTACCTCTTTAATTTTTTCAACATCTGTCTGTTAATTTTCCTTTTCCTTTACAGGCTCATCCTCGACCTTAACTATCTTGGGCTCCAAAGTTTTACCAATTCGTAAAGCAACTGCCTTGCAATGTTCCTTATCCAAAGTCCTTGGATTTTCCATGTCACTCGGCAAGGCTCTTTGTGGTCTATTAAGAAGCTTCGTAGCTAACTGATCCATTAGGTTCTCCAAACTTTTTAGTGTTGCTGGTCGACTTTGGATTAAGGCGTCATTCTTCGCCATGTAAGCCTTCAATAAATTCTCCAAACTATTAGAGGATTCAACTTGTTGTGGTTTCCAAACTTTGTTGATTGAACCCTTAAGGTTGATTGGGTTTATGTTGCATGTAAATGTTGTTTGATCCTCTTCCAAGAGAAGTTTGGATGATTTCTCCATGAAGAGATAAAAGATACATGAGCTGAAAGTGATCTAAGGACATCTACTTCATGCACTCCGGGTACTCATCTTCCTTAGGTTATTTGATTTTTTAGTGACCATTAATTGTTACTAGTTATTATGTCGATGATCTTGTAAGCCTCATTATAATACTTCAACAAGAGAGCTGATAGCACTAGAAAGAACATATGTTTTCCTCCTTACTTATTCGTTAAATTGTTCCCACTTAGTTATCCTTAGCATATATTTTAGCATTTTTAGTTTAGTAAATTACATTTTATAACTCAATGAATCCTAGCGTATTTTATCCTTAATTTTGCTATTTTTTGCATTAATGTCATTGCATGAGTTAATTCTAGATTGTATCTAGAATTATCGCCGCACCTAACAGCTGTCCGAATAAGAACTAAAAATGCGTGAGCAGTCCAGTTTGGTATAACCAACCTATACATACAAGGATCGAATAATTCTGAGGAAATGACACCTGTACTATTAGAGGAGGACATAAAAGGTCGATGTAAGAAGAAAAAAAAGAGGAGAGCTTTTTCTTGACCATCATCTTCTTCATCCTACCTTGAAGCTTGCGGCTATTGCAGCTTAAGCCTTTCACGGGTGAGCCAACGTGAAAATTGATGCAGATTAGCTTTGACAAGAAGACCTAAGTACGAGACAAGAGGGAATAGAGAGATTCTGTTAAGTTCTTTAGGAATAGTATTCTCCACTCAATTCTTTCTTATTTCTTTCTAAATGTTGGTGACTACTTACTATTTTCTGTTTCCATGGAAGTGCACATGAATTCTTGGTTAAATGTTATCTTATTCAATCTTGCTTTTGTTGTTTAATCTTGGGGTTTGAATGTTTTTTAACACAGAAGTGTTATTGCAGTCATTGACACTGGAAAGTGTAGTGATAATTCAAGCCAACAAGCATTACAACGGAGGTTGAGTGAGGATTAGACAAATTTAGTCCACTTATTCTGCCATATTGCCATCATCAAAAGGTGGGGTTAATGTACATGTTTGAGTCTCATATTAAATAGAGGAGTGACGCTTGGTAAGATATAAATTAAAATTTATTGCCTCAACAATCACCTATCCTTTTATACCTTGTGAGCATTTATTATTCTACTAAATATTCATGTTGGGGATCCCAGTTTATGATTATCATATTTTATTTTATTGTTTTCAAGTTGTTGCTCCAACAACTATCCTCAAAATTTATCTTATTTCTATCTAGTTATTGCACCGACAATAATAGACAAAAGAGAACCATCCCTTTGGGTCGATATCCAACAGAGTCACATATATCTACTATACTTGCATTGACAGTGTACGCTTGCACATTATTGCTGTGATGTTAAGCAGCCGATCAAGTTTTTGGCGCTATTGCCGATAATGGCATTTTTATGTTTATTTTTTTGTTTTTGTGTGTTTTTTTCACTTTATTTTCCTTATATAATATTTAGTATTCACTAACCGGTTTTTCTTTGTTTCTATTTATTGAACTTTATTTTAGGTGTTTTATGACCCGAAGCAAGTCAAATTTTCTTACTGATTTTGATCCATAAATTGAAAGGACTATTCAAAGTAGAATTCGAGAACAAAGAAAAAGGGCTCTCTGTAAGGTGCTCACATACAAAATAGGACTATACGAGATTTCGTAGTACCCGTCTTGGATGATTTACAATCGGGAGATGTTAGGCCAGCAATCCAAGCTGGGAATTTTGAACTCAAGCTAGTAATGTTTCAAATTCTGAATTCTAATAGACAATATGCTAGACTGCCACATGAAGATGTGAGAGAATATCTTAAATCCTTTTTATTAATTTGTGCTTTCTTTTAGTCAACAAGGTAGTCTTGATGATACCTTGAAGATACAATTATTTCCTTATTCCTTACAGGAAGAGCCCCCATTCTTGGTATTTTGGGCGACTTGCCAGATCAATTACTTCTTGGAATGCACTAGCAACACAGTTTGTTCTGCGATTTAACCTGCCAACAATGAATGCTCATTCTCGAAATGATATTACTATTTATTATCAGCTAGATGATGAAAATCTTCACACCACATGGGAACGTTATAAATCTTTACTTTGACATTGTCCCATGCACGACATTCAACCTGAAACACAAATTGAGATTTTTTATAATGAGTTGAATTCACATACAAGGAATCTTGTTGACACATCAGCCAATGGACCTTTGCTGGATTGTACTTATAATGATGTTCTGAGAATTCTTAAGAGAATTGCTCAGAATGATTATCAATACCCTATCTCCAAAGTTGCACAAGCAAAAACTACTCTAGGAGTTATTAAATTGGATACAATAACTGCACTAAGTGCTCAAGTTTCTTCTCTTACAAACATGATTAAAAATATGCAAGGGACTAATGGCGTTGCACCTATACAAGTTGCTCAGCAAGTTGATGTTCCTCCTTTTTGTTATGAGATTTGTAGTGATAACCATAGATATGAAAATTGTCCACAACATGCAGAGAATGCCTGTTATATTAGTAACATCCGTAACAATTCTTATGGTAACTCTTACAACAACTCTGCACGCAACCAACTATTTTGGGGAATTCAAAATGCTTGACAAAATGCTACGACATTCAGATATCGGAATACAACTACTTAGGGAAATTATAATTCAAGACAAGGGAATTACAATAAACAATAGGAGAACTACAATCAACACACTTAGATGTATCCACAACAAGGCCAGACAAATCTACACCGAAACCTGATGCAACTACAACACTCTTTAATACCGAATCAACATGTTCAAGGACATTGGCAGCAACCATACATTCAAGCTTCTACTTCTAAACTGTTAGCAACTCTGGAGGCATTAATGCGAGAGCATATTACTTGCATGGAAGTTAATGTACAAGGCAATTCATCTTCCATTCGAGCATTGGAGGGACAATTAGGAAAACTTGCTTCAAATCTAAATACATGACCACCAGGCTCATTACCTAGTGACACAAAAAATCCCAGTCCGAGGGGGAAAGAACATTGTAAAGCTATCACTCTTAGGAGTGGTAAACAAACTGGTGAATCATTTATAGACTCTATTGTAACACCTCAAGATACAAATAGAGTGATCACTGGTGTGAAGGTTGAATCTGACGAGTTCGATACATTAGACAAAGAACTTCCACAAATTGTCACTCATATGCCTAATGTCTAACCTTTGAAACTGTTGACACAATCAAAGGTGCCGACGCAAACAGATGTATCTTTACATTTACCTTTCTCAAAATGATTCAGGAAGAATGAGTATGACAAGCAGAATCAATAGTTCCTGGACACACTGAAGCAGCTGCAGATCAGTATTCCTTTAGTAGACGCTCTGGTACAAATTTTGAGTTATGGGAAATTTATGAAAGACTTTTTTTATCCAAGAAGAAGAAGCTCACTCATATTCAAACTATTGCACTCACAGAAGGTTCTAGTGCTATTTTGATAAACAAGTTGCCCCCAAAATTGAAAGATCTTATAAGCTTTACCATCCTATGTTCAATTGGCAATCATTATTTGGGCAAGACTTTATACGACTTGGGAGCTAGCAATCGATTGAACAACAAAGAAGATTAAATGAGAAGATGAAGGAATTTGTCAAGAAGGAAATCATAAAATGGTTTGATGTTGGAATTATTTACCCGATTTCTGATAGCAGTTGTGTAAGTCTAATGCAATGTGTACCTAAAATAAGTGGCATCACTATGGTTCACAATGATAAGGATGAATTAATTCCTACAAGCATTCCCACGGGATGGCAAGTTCGTATGGATTATCACAAATTGAATGCGGCAACAAAGAAGGATCACTTCCCACTTCCTTTCATTGACCAAATGTTAGGTCGGCTTGCTAGAAAGGTCTATTATTGCTTTTTAGACGACTATTTTGGGTACAATTAAATTGTTATTGCACCAGAGGATGAAGAGAAAATAACCTTCACCTACCCCTTTGGTACTTTTACTTTTCACTGTATGCCTTTCGGTCTTTGCAGCACACCAGCCACATTTCAAAGGTGCATGATGTCAATATTCTCAAATATGATCGAAGACTCTTAGAGATTTTTATAGATGATTTCTCTATCTATGGGAATGATTTTGATCATTGCGCTGACAATTTAGATAAAGTATTGAAGCGATGTGATGACACACATCTTATCCTGAATTAGAGAAAATGTCATTTCATGGCAACTGAAGGCATTGTGTTAGGCCATTGCATCTCTAGTCAAGGCATTCAAGTAGACAAAGCTAAGGTGAAAATCATTGAGAAATTACCTCCACCAAAAAACGTGAAAGGTATTCGCAATTTTCTTGGACATGCGGGGTTTTACCGAAGGTTTATTAGAGATTTATCGAAAATTGCAAAGCCCTTATGCTCATTACTAGAACAAAATCAAAAATTCTTCTTTGACGATGCATGTCTAGATGCCTTTATTCAGTTAAAAAAGCAGCTAGTGAATTCAACCATTGTCGTTGCACCAGATTGGTCTCAACCTTTTAAAGTTATGTGCGATGCAAGCGACTTTATTGTGGGTGCGATTCTAGGACAACGAAAGGGAAAAATATTTCACACCATCTATTATGATAGCAAAACTCTTACAGAGGCTCAGTTTAATTATACCACCAAAGAGAAAGAATTGATGGCAGTAGTCTATGCTTTCGACAAGTTTCATTCATATCTTGTCGGTGCAAAGGTTACTGTATTCACTGATCACTCGACGTTGAGATATCTCTTTGTGAAAAAGGATGCCAAATCAAGACTAATATGTTGGATATTACTATTGAAAGAATTTAAATTCGGGATAAAAAACCGTAAGGTTTTAGAGAATCAAGTTGTAGACCATCTGTTTTGATTAGAAGTTGGCAGTGAAGACGAAAACATACTTCAAATTTCCAATGCATTCCTAGATGAGAAGTTATTTGCTATAGATGCAACTCCTTGTTTTGCGAATTTTGTTAATTATCTAGTATGTGGAAAACTCGTATTGCATGTCACAAGCCATAAAAAAAGACTTCTTTGTGATGTAGTGAAGTATCATTGGAACGAGCCGTATTTATTCAAGGTATGCAGTGACAACATCATTCAACATTGTGTTCCGAAATAGGAGATGCTTTCAATCCTCAAGCATTGTCATGATGCTCCTTATGGAGGTCATTTCAATGGCATGAGAACTGTTGCTAAAGTTCTCCAATCAGGATTCTACTGGATATCATTATTCAAAGACGCCCACAATTTTGTGAATCAATTCGATAGGTGTCAGTGCACTAGTTCTATATCATGACGTAATGAATGTTACAGCAGCCAATTATAGAGGTTTAATTATTTGATGTTTGGGGTATGGATTTTATGGGACCGTTTTCGAGTTCATTTGGAAATCTTTATATCTTAGTAGTTGTTGACTACGTCTCGAAATGGGTTGAAGCTGTTGTAGTCCCAAAGGATGATGTAAAGACAATACTAAATTTTTTTCACAATCATATATTCACCTACTTTGGCACTCCAAAGGCATTGATTAGTGATCTGGGTACACATTTTCATTGCAACCAAGTGGCAACCGCACTGAAAAAATATGGAGTTAATCATAGAATGGCAACTACTTATCATCCGCAAACCAATCGACAAGCCAAAATATTGAATCGAAAAATTAAGAACATTCTTGAGAAGGTTGTAAACCCTTCGAGGAAAGATTGGTCTTTCCAATTGGATGGCATTTTATAGGTATTGCGGACAGCATACAAAACTCCATTAGGAATGTTGTCGTATCAATTGGTTTTTAGGAACGCATGTTTCTTGCCAGTTGAACTGGAACACAAAGTAATGTGGGCAATTAAGCAAGTGAACATGGACTATGAAGCGGCTGGAAAGAAAAAGGATGTTGGATATCACTGAACTAGAGGAGATTAGAAGAAATGCCTATGAAAACATTGTGATTTATAAGGAAACGACCAAACGATGGCATGACAAGATTATTTTACAACGACAATTTATCGCGAGTCAATAGGTTTTATTATTCAATTTCAACTTAAATTGCACCTAGGTAAATGGCATTCACATTGGTTTGGACCTTTTGAAGTTGTCGACGTATTTCCTCATGGTACAGTCACAATTCAATATTTATGTGATGGACACCAGTTCAAAGTAAATGGATAGAGTGTAACAGGTCGTTCTCAGTGAAATCGGAACAGTGGTTTTGGGACCACAAATCTGAGGCCAAAATATGTATTTTATTATTATTTTAATGTTTACAGCATGTTAGTAGTGTCGTATAAAATTTTGTTAAAAAGTTTTAACATTTGCATGCTTAATTCGATAAAAAGGATTAAATTGTAAAAGGTGCAAAAGTTACATTCTATAAGCTAAAGAGGTCTAATGGCTATGCCATTAAATGGTTGAAGAATTTATGTTGTTATTAGACCATTACTGTTATTAGACCATCACTTTTCTATTCATTCATCTTCTTTGCCTAAAATTGAAAGGAAAATAACACCATTTTAGGGTTCTTGAGCATTCGACCAAGTCATATTGTGCATGTAAGTGTAATTTCATTCGGTTTTTAATGATTTTTATGTTTTTAGAGTCATTGTAGGCTTAATCTAGCTAGCCCATGGACTAATTTGTGAAACTGTTAAAATTTTAGAGTTTTTCTATGAATGTGTATTGGTTGTTTTTTATGTTTGATGGATGAAAATGAAAGTTTAGTGATATATAAACAAGTTTCATAAAGTGATTTTGGTTGAAATTGTCAAATAGGGATTTATTTGTAATGTGACAGCCCAAAGTTGACCCTAGTCGGGAAGTGGTTTCGGGACCGTTAAACCGAGTCACCGAAATGTTGAATGTGATATTTATTGTCTAGAATATGTAATTATGAATGTGTGAAAATTTCAAGCTTCGATTTAGTCGATTGCATGTGAATTTAGTCAATAGGACTTATGTGAGAAAATTTTAAAATGTGATAGGTCAATGTGTGAGGACCTATTAGTGCATGTGGACAAAGGGGGGGACTTGCATGTCAAATTCCCCCCCTAATGAGTAGTGGCCGGCCATGACAAGGAATGATGGGCAAAACATGTCATGAAACATGTTTTGTTAATGGAAGAATAAAATAAGGAGTATGGGTAATAAAGAAATGGAAACAAAAGAAAAAAAATGTGTGGTTGCCCCCCCATTGCCGTGAGCTAAAGAGAAGAAAGGAGAAAAATTTGTGTTCATCCTTTCTCACCTTCATTTAGCCTAAATTAGAAAGAAAAACAAAGAAAAAATTTCTCATCCTTTGGTTCATCCTTGGCCAAAAATTTTAAGGAGGAAAGAAGAAGAAAGGTGAAGAGATTCGGCCATGCATGTAGCTAGGCTAAGGTATGTTTGATGATGTTCCATGAGATGCATGCATGTTTTAGTTGTTAGCTTGAGTTCTACCTAGCCCATGGTCTAAATCTTGCTATGTGATGGAAATGGCACTTGACCATGGATGCATCATTCTTGGTTGATGTTTGATGTTGTGGTGATGAGGCATGAGGATGAGTTAAGATTCGGCCTAGGTGGAGGTTGTGTTAATGCCATTGCATGCAAAATATGAAGCTTGTTAATGATGCATGTGATGATGGCTTGATGATTCTTGAACCTCCTTTTTAGCATTTTTGTGTGAGCACATATGAGCATTGGTTGCTAAATGGAGAAGAATCGGCTAGCAAGATGTGTGCTAAGGCCGAATGTAACTTTGCATGTTAATGAGCAATGCATGTGTTAAATTGATGAAAAGGGGGAGGATGCTTTACTAGTGTGTATATGTGTGTATTAAGTGTTGAAATCGACCCCAAAAATAGACATGCATATTCGGCCAAGGGGAAAGAAATTAGCTAATATGTTGTGTTGATGCATGATTTTTGCATGTATGAGACTTTAATGTCTAATGTATAAATATGGGCTAAGTGCCTTGTGTTCATCTTTTTGATGCCTAAATGATGAAATCAATTTATTTGTTTAATTAAGCTCAAGAGCAAAGGGGAAATAAATCCGATAAAGGAAGGAAAAAGTGGTTGAATAGCTAGCGGAATCGTTCGACCACACCCGAGGTAAGTTCTTGAGTAAGAGAGCTTAAATTACGATGTGATTAAATCATGCTCTATGTGAGGCTATTGAGCCGAATGTGCAAGGATGATATGTGCCTTGTGTTTGAGTTTCGCAAATGAAAATGAAATATGAATGTGCATGATTAATTGAATGCTGTCCGGGCTAAGTCCCGAAGGCTTTGTGCTAAGTGAATATATCCGGACTAAGATCCGAAGGCCTTTGTGCGAGATACTAAATCCGGGTTAAGTCCCGAAAGCATTCGTCCGAGTTATTAAATCCGGGTTAAGTCCCGAAGGCATTCGTGCGAGTTGTTAAATCCGGGTTACGTCCCGAAGGCATTGTGTGAGTTACTAAAACCGGGCTATGTCCCGAAGGCATTTGAACGAGGAGCTATATCCGGTTAAATCCCGAAGGTACGTGATTTGTTAATGAATGAGCTTGCTGTAAAATTCCAGCGAATACTCGAAAAACATCCCAATATGGGGATATGTTACGTATGTGTTGAATTTAATCGAGCCCTTACAAATAAATGTTCGCTCAGTTGATAAACGAGCTACCGGCCTTCGGCTAAGTTAGTCTATTGTGTATGTATATAAGGGTTGTTAATGTTGTGAAGCAAGTTTGATATCGGTAAATTGCGTATTATGAAATATTCCATTTAGCCAAATGTGTGTTATTCTTTGTTTATGCTGGAATTCCTTGCTCAAACTTACTAAGCATAAATTGCTTACTCGTTACACTGCTCCTCTGTTTTATAGATTTTTGGTTCTCCAGCTATCGGACTCGGGATCTTGAAGTTGAAGTCGCCCACACTATCAAAGGCTCTTTTGGGTACTATTTTGGTTGAATCTTGATATGGCATGTATAGGACTACCCATTGTTGTTTTTCGAGTACTTTATGAAATGTATAAGTGTACAGCCATGCGAAAATGGCTTGTAGAAGAGGAGTATGGCATTAGACCATTTGTGTTTATGAATGTATAGATGGTTTCATGATGTAACTATAGTTGGAATGGAAGTGTTGAGCAAATGATCAGCCACTGGAATGGCTAAGTATGATCATATGTGGGCTTATGTATGACAAGGCCCTAGTTGGTCCATGAAACCCCAAATTAGGTAAGGTTTACTTTGAAAACAGAAGCTGATAGCAGCAGTGGTGTGGATTGGAAAAATCACAAGAATTCGTATGAGTGGAATTAAATAGTGAATAAATTATGTAATCGAACCTTGATGAATCTACTTTCATATGAAACTAACGAAACAATCATATGAACAGTACAGTAAGAGATATTCAGGTTCTTGTGGGACAGGGCCAGAACAGTTTCTGGATTCCCTGTTCCGACTTTGGAAATTCACTATAAATTGACCAGAGATAATTAGGAGTCATACCATATATGTATGGATTCCTCTCTGAGTCTAGTTTCCATAGAAAGAAACGGCATCAGTATTGAAGCTCTGTGCAGAGAGATATCCAAGTCGTAATGAGCAAAGGTCAGTGTAGTTGACCCCTGTAACATGGGAGATTTTGACTAATAAACTGTACTAATTGGCCCGACCAAAAATTCTAGAAAAAAATACATAGATGGGAACATGAGTCTAGTTTCAGGGAAAAATCACAAAACTGATTTTCGAGTTGTGAAACTCAAGATATGATTTTTGAAGCGACTAGTACTCAGACTGGGCAGTGTCTGGAAAAATTTTTTCAAAGTTTGTTAACATCTCGTGTCCGACTCCGGTGTCGGTCTCGGGTTCGGGGTGTTACATTTTATTGGTATCAGAGCTACGGTTTAGTCGATTCTAGGACTACCGTAATGTCATGGGTCTAGCTATACATGCCATTTTATGTGATTACTTGATAGTGTGGTGATTTCTGACAATTGTAAATGTGTTTAGTTATAGTAATGGATCCCGATCGTGACCGAGAGGTAGCTGATGATCTTGAGAGTGTAGCGCCTGCTCCCGCACAAGGGACAGTGCCGGCAGACTCTCAACCTAATGCTAGTAATCCGAATGATGAAGCTAGACAAGCATTCTATAGCGTGATGAATGATTGGTTCAACCAATACATTCGAACTAATATGGCTGTTCCACAACCTCCATTCCCGACAAATACTACCCCCGCACCTACAATACCACCGGTAACAGACCAAATAAGGTCAAATAAGCCCCCAGTTGACAGAATCCGAAAACATGGGGCTACTGAATTTAAGGCTATGGATAGCGATGATGCCGAGCAAGCTGAATTTTGGCTGGACAACACATCCGGGTACTCGATGATCTATCTTGTACACCCGATGAATGCCTAAAGTGTGCTATCTCCTTGCTACGTGATTCTGCCTACTATTGGTGGAGTACTCTGACTTCTATTGTGCCCCGAGAGCAAGTAACTTGGGAGTTTTTCCAAACTGAGTTTCGGAAAAAGTATATCAGTCAGAGATTTGTTGATCAAAAACGGAAGGAATTTCTTGAGCTTAAGCAAGGCTCCATGTCGGTTACTGATTACGAGCGAAAATTTGTTAGACTTAGCAAATACGCTGGGGAATGTGTTTCGTCCGAAGCTATTATGTGTAAACGCTTCGAGGATGGGCTGAATGAAGATATAAAAATGTTCGTTGGCGTTCTTGAAATACGAGAGTTCGTGGTACTTGTGGAACGAGCTTGTAAAGCCGAAGAGCTTAGAAAAGAAAAGCAAATAGTTGATGAGGGAACTGGAGAGTTTAGTAAAAGATCCTCGGGGAGGTCTCTTCAACAGACATCGAAGAGATTTCGAGATGATGCGGGCCAGTTTAGAGGCACTTCGGGCCTTTTTAGACGAGATCGTGATCGACCCCCTGTGGGTACACGAGGCACTTCGGTCGCCAGTGTTGGGAATGAACGTCGAGACAGGACGAAATGCCGATATTGCGGTAAATGGCATTCGGGGAGTTGTAGATTTCCTGACCGCTCCTGTTACAAATGCGGATCAGTTGACCACTTCATTAAAGATTGCCCGAGGTTGTCGGGACAGAATGCAAATCAGAGTGGGAGACCGGGTGCTACCACTGCTCGAGGTAGACCATCTGGAAATATGGGCAATGCTAGTGGTGGTCAGAGAGGATCTAGAGATGATATAACCAGATCCGAAGCCCGTGCGCCTGCTAGAGCTTATGCTATACGTGCCCGCGAGGATGCTTCTTCGCCTGATGTTATTACCGGTACATTCACTCTCTTTGATACTAATGTAATTGCTTTGATTGACCCCGGTTCTACTCATTCTTACATATGTGAAACCTTAGCATCCAGTAAGACTTTACCTATTGAGTCTACTGAGTTCGTAATTCGGGTGTCAAATCCCTTGGGTCATTACATGCTTGTCGACAAAGTGTGTGAGAAATGTCCCCTGGAAATTCGAGGTTCCTGTTTTCCGGCGGACTTGATGCTTTTGCCGTTTGATGAATTTGATGTTATCCTTGGTTTGGATTGGTTGACCGCGCATGATGCGATTGTGAATTGCAAGAGCAAGACTATTGATTTGAGGTGCGCAAATAACGAAGTAGTCCGAATTGAGTCTGCGGACTTGGAGGGGATGCCAGCTGTAATATCAGCAATGTTGGCACAGAAATATGTAAGAAAAGGGTGCGAAGCATAGCTTGCGTATGTACTTGATGACAAAGAATTAGAAAAGAAACCCGAATCTGTGCCGGTGGTTTGTGAATACCCGGATGTTTTTCCGGAAGAATTGCCGGGTTTACCACCTGTTCGGGAGATAGAGTTTGGTATTGAGCTTGCACCTAGGACTACGCCAATTTCGATAGCCCCATATCGTATGGCACCAACCGAGTTAAAAGAGTTAAAAGCTCAGTTGCAAGAATTGACGGATAGAGGTTTTGCGCGACCAAGCTTCTCACCTTGGGGTGCACCAGTATTGTTCGTGAAAAAGAAGGACGGAACCATGAGGTTGTGTATTGACTATCGTCAACTGAATAAAGTGACGATAAAGAATAAATATTCGTTGCCGCGCATCGATGATTTGTTCGACCAACTGAAGGGAGCCACAGTGTTCTCAAAAATAGATTTGAGATCGGGCTATTATCAGTTGCGAATTCGAGAATCGGACATACCAAAAACTGCCTTCAGAACGAGATATGGTCACTATGAATTCTTAGTGATGCCGTTTGGGCTCACTAATGCCCCTGCGGTATTTATGGATTTGATGAATCGGATCTTCAGACCATATTTGGATCGGTTCGTAGTTGTGTTCATTGATGACATTTTAGTCTATTCAAGAGATGAGACCGAACATGCTGAGCATCTGAGGCTAGTGCTGCAAATTTTGCGGGAGAAGCAGTTATATGCTAAGTTCAGTAAGTGTGAGTTCTGGTTAAGAGAGGTTAGCTTCTTGGGCCATGTGGTATCCGCGTCGGGTATTCGAGTTGACCCGAACAAAGTTTCAGCCATACTTGACTGGAAACCTCCGAGAAATATTACTGAGGTTCGGAGCTTTTTGGTGCTCGCCGGTTATTACCGACGATTTGTCAAAGGTTTCTAGATGATAGCCACACCAATGACGAAGCTACTTCAAAAGGACGTTAAGTTCGAATGGACGGAGAAGTGTCAGAAAAGTTTTGATCAACTGAAAACTCACTTGACTGAAGCTCCAATTTTAGTGCAACCCGAATCGGGTAAAGAGTTTGTCATTTATAGTGACGCATCCCTACTTGGGTGGGGTTGCGTATTGATGCAAGACGGTCGAGTTGTGGCCTATGCGTCGAGACAATTGAAGTCACACGAGAGAAATTATCCGACCCATGATCTCGAATTAGCCGCCATCGTATTTGCTTTGAAAATATGGCGACATCATTTGTTTGGTGAGAAGTGCCATGTATTTTCGGATCACAAAAGTCTCGAATATTTGATGACTCAACGAGACTTGAATCTGCGACAAAGACGTTGGCTTGAGTTGTTGAAAGATTACGAGCTTGTCATTGATTACCATCCGGGAAAGGCTAACGTGGTTGCGGACGCCTTAAGCCGGAAGTCATTGTTTGCTTTACGAGCGATGAATGTGCATTTGTCTGTTCTACCAGACAATGTGTTGGTAGCTGAATTAAAAGCTAAACCATTATTGACTCACCAAATTCGTGAAGCCCAGAAAGTCGATGATGAATTGGTTGCAAAACGGGCTAAGTGTTTTCCAAACGAGGAATCGGAGTTTCAAATTGATGATGATGATTGTTTGAGGTTCAGAAATCGTTTGTGTGTTCCAAGGAATTCGGAACTCATTTCGATGATTCTGAACGAAGCCCATTGTAGCCGAATGTCAATTCACCCGGGGAGTACGAAAATGTACAACGATTTGAAACATCAATTTTGGTGGCATGGTATGAAACGGGACATCTCCGACTTTGTTTCGAGATGTTTAATATGTCAACAAGTGAAAGCGGAACATCAAGTGCCTTCAGGATTACTCCAGCCGATCATGATACCCGAGTGGAAATGGGATCGAGTCACAATGGACTTTGTGTCCGGACTGCCCTTGTCAGCAAGTAAGAAGGATGCGATATGGGTAGTTGTTGATAGACTGACTAAGTCGGCTCATTTCATCCCCGTACGTACGGATTTTTCATTGGATAAACTAGCTGAATTGTACGTTTATCAAATTGTGAGATTACACGGGGTACCTGTTTCTATCGTGTCGGATAGAGATCCGAGATTCACCTCACGATTTTGGAAGAAATTGCAAGAAGCTCTGGGTACGAAGCTGCATTTTAGCACTGCTTTTCACCCCCAAACCGATGGTCAATCCGAGCGGATAATTCAGATACTTGAGGATATGTTGAGATGTTGCATCCTCGAGTTCAGTAGTTCATGGGAACGGTATTTACCTTTGATTGAATTCGCTTACAACAATAGTTTTCAATCAAGTATTAAGATGGCACCTTACGAGGCTTTGTACGGTCGTAAATGCCGTACATCATTGTTTTGGACCGAGCTCGGTGAAAGTAAAATTTTCGGAGTTGATTTGATTAGAGATGCTGAACAGAAAGTAAAGGTAATCCGTGAAAGTCTGAAGGTAGCCACGGATCGTCAGAAATCGTACGCAGATTTGAAACGAAAAGACATCGAGTATCAGGTGGGAGACAAAGTGTTCCTTAAGGTTTCACCTTGGAAAAAGATACTCAGGTTCGGCCGTAAGGGCAAGTTGAGCCCAAGATTCACTGGGCCGTACGAAATCTCCGAACGAGTTGGTCCGGTTGCGTATAGATTGATTTTGCCCCCGGAGCTTGAAAAGATTCATGACGTCTTTCATGTTTCGATGCTTCGACGCTATCGATCTGATCCATCGCATATAATTAGCCCATCAGAGGTTGAAATTCAAGTCGACATGAGCTATGAAGAAGAACCGATGCGTATCCTAGCTCGTGAAGTGAAGGAGTTGCGAAACAAAAGAGTTCCGCTAGTAAAGGTGTTATGGCTCAAACACGGGATCGAGGAAGCTACTTGGGAGACCGAGAGCTCGATGAAAGATCGATACCCAAACCTATTTACCGGTAAGATTTTCGGGGACGAAAATTTCTTAAGTGGGGGAGAGTTGTGACAGCCCAAAGTTGACCCTAGTCGGGAAGTGGTTTCGGGACCGTTAAACCGAGTCACCGAAATGTTGAATGTGATATTTATTGTCTAGAATATGTAATTATGAATGTGTGAAAATTTCAAGCTTCGATTTAGTCGATTGCATGTGAATTTAGTCAATAGGACTTATGTGAGAAAATTTTAAAATGTGATAGGTCAATGTGTGAGGACCTATTAGTGCATGTGGACAAAGGGGGGGACTTGCATGTCAAATTTCCCCCCCTAATGAGTAGTGGCCGGCCATGACAAGGAATGATGGGCAAAACATGTCATGAAACATGTTTTGTTAATGGAAGAATAAAATAAGGAGTATGGGTAATAAAGAAATGGAAACAAAAGAAAAAAAATGTGTGGTTGCCCCCCCATTGCCGTGAGCTAAAGAGAAGAAAGGAGAAAAATTTGTGTTCATCCTTTCTCACCTTCATTTAGCCTAAATTAGAAAGAAAAACAAAGAAAAAATTTCTCATCCTTTGGTTCATCCTTGGCCAAAAATTTTAAGGAGGAAAGAAGAAGAAAGGTGAAGAGATTCGGCCATGCATGTAGCTAGGCTAAGGTATGTTTGATGATGTTCCATGAGATGCATGCATGTTTTAGTTGTTAGCTTGAGTTCTACCTAGCCCATGGTCTAAATCTTGCTATGTGATGGAAATGGCACTTGACCATGGATGCATCATTCTTGGTTGATGTTTGATGTTGTGGTGATGAGGCATGAGGATGAGTTAAGATTCGGCCTAGGTGGAGGTTGTGTTAATGCCATTGCATGCAAAATATGAAGCTTGTTAATGATGCATGTGATGATGGCTTGATGATTCTTGAACCTCCTTTTTAGCATTTTTGTGTGAGCACATATGAGCATTGGTTGCTAAATGGAGAAGAATCGGCTAGCAAGATGTGTGCTAAGGCCGAATGTAACTTTGCATGTTAATGAGCAATGCATGTGTTAAATTGATGAAAAGGGGGAGGATGCTTTACTAGTGTGTATATGTGTGTATTAAGTGTTGAAATCGACCCCAAAAATAGACATGCATATTCGGCCAAGGGGAAAGAAATTAGCTAATATGTTGTGTTGATGCATGATTTTTGCATGTATGAGACTTTAATGTCTAATGTATAAATATGGGCTAAGTGCCTTGTGTTCATCTTTTTGATGCCTAAATGATGAAATCAATTTATTTGTTTAATTAAGCTCAAGAGCAAAGGGGAAATAAATCCGATAAAGGGAAGGAAAAAGTGGTTGAATAGCTAGCGGAATCGTTCGACCACACCCGAGGTAAGTTCTTGAGTAAGAGAGCTTAAATTACGATGTGATTAAATCATGCTCTATGTGAGGCTATTGAGCCGAATGTGCAAGGATGATATGTGCCTTGTGTTTGAGTTTCGCAAATGAAAATGAAATATGAATGTGCATGATTAATTGAATGCTGTCCGGGCTAAGTCCCAAAGGCTTTGTGCTAAGTGAATATATCCGGACTAAGATCCGAAGGCCTTTGTGCGAGATACTAAATCCGGGTTAAGTCCCGAAGGCATTCGTGCGAGTTATTAAATCCGGGTTAAGTCCCGAAGGCATTCGTGCGAGTTGTTAAATCCGTGTTACGTCCCGAAGGCATTGTGTGAGTTACTAAAACCGGGCTATGTCCCGAAGGCATTTGAACGAGGAGCTATATCCGGTTAAATCCCGAAGGTACGTGATTTGGTAATGAATGAGCTTGCTGTAAAATTCCAGCGAATACTCGAAAAACATCCCAATATGGGGATATGTTACGTATGTGTTGAATTTAATCGAGCCCTTACAAATAAATGTTCGCTCAGTTGATAAACGAGCTACCGGCCTTCGGCTAAGTTAGTCTATTGTGTATGTATATAAGGGTTGTTAATGTTGTGAAGCAAGTTTGATATCGGTAAATTGCGTATTATGAAATATTCCATTTAGCCAAATGTGTGTTATTCTTTGTTTATGCTGGAATTCCTTGCTCAAACTTACTAAGCATAAATTGCTTACTCGTTACACTGCTCCTCTGTTTTATAGATTTTTGGTTCTCCAGCTATCGGACTCGGGATCTTGAAGTCGAAGTCGCCCACACTATCAAAGGCTCTTTTGGGTACTATTTTGGTTGAATCTTGATATGGCATGTATAGGACTACCCATTGTTGTTTTTCGAGTACTTTATGAAATGTATAAGTGTACAGCCATGCGAAAATGGCTTGTAGAAGAGGAGTATGGCATTAGACCATTTGTGTTTATGAATGTATAGATGGTTTCATGATGTAACTATAGTTGGAATGGAAGTGTTGAGCAAATGATCAGCCACTGGAATGGCTAAGTATGATCATATGTGGGCTTATGTATGACAAGGCCCTAGTTGGTCCATGAAACCCCAAATTAGGTAAGGTTTACTTTGAAAACAGAAGCTGATAGCAGCAGTGGTGTGGATTGGAAAAATCACAAGAATTCGTAAGAGTGGAATTAAATAGTGAATAAATTATGTAATCGAACCTTGATGAATCTACTTTCATATGAAACTAACGAAACAATCATATGAACAGTACAGTAAGAGATATTCAGGTTCTTGTGGGACAGGGCCAGAACAGTTTCTGGATTCCCTGTTCCGACTTTGGAAATTCACTATAAATTGGCCAGAGATAATTAGGAGTCATACCATATATGTATGGATTCCTCTCTGAGTATAGTTTCCATAGAAACAAACGGCATCAGTATTGAAGCTCTGTGCAGAGAGATATCCAAGTCGTAATGAGCAAAGGTCAGTGTAGTTGACCCCTGTAACATGGGAGACTTTGACTAATAAACTGTACTAATTGGCCCGACCAAAAATTCTAGAAAAAAATAAATAGATGGGAACATGAGTCTAGTTTCAGGGAAAAATCACAAAACTGATTTTCGAGTTGTGAAACTCAAGATATGATTTTTGAAGCGACTAGTACTCAGACTGGGCAGTGTCTGGAAAATTTTTTTCAAAGTTTGTTAACATCTCGTGTCCGACTCCGGTGTCGGTCTCGGGTTCGGGGTGTTACATGTAAAATGTGAAAATAATGTTGTAAAATGTGTGAAATAATGAAATGTTAGGGTTGCTATGGGTCTATATAGGATTCGGCTAGCATGGCTATTGATTAAATTGCATTTTTATGAACTAGGGATTAAATTGTAAATAAGTCAAAAGTTTAGGGGCAAAATAGTAAATTTTTCATAATATGAATTTTGGATTAAATTAAATAGAATGATATTTAAATAAGTTAAAATTTATTATATAGATCAAGAAAAGCAATGTACGAATTTAGATCGGGGGAAAAACAAGGTAATGGATTGACCGATCGATTTTCTCTGTATTAATTTGAGGTAAGTTCGCATGTTAATAAGCATTAAATTAATTATGTTTTAAATGCTTTATTATTGCATTCTTGATTATACAACTTTACGAAAATACTCGATGAAGATTTGGCATTATATGATATCCCGATTGAACCTTAGGAATAGATAGGATACAAATGACATGTCATTAAGGGTTACCGTGTTTTGGGTGCTGGTCCTATACGTTCTACCGGTGGCTGAGTTTTTCAGCATTGTTGTGGTTACTCATCAGCTTGTGTAAGCAGCATTGTGTAGTTACGTCTTGACCGTCAGCTTGTGTGAGCAGACCCAGTGATAGCTCGAGAGTGAGCATTTATATGAGATATGAGATTGAGATGGTTTCGACCATGTATTGACACTTAGTGTACGAGATTCCTGAGTATCCGATATTATTCCAAATGGTTCAACAGGTATATTGATGGTATGAAAGAATAAGGGATTAATGCATATCATTATAGGTATGTATGTGAATCATATAAGCATTGAATCTATGAAATTTGTGAATTTTATGTCTAACCTTATGAATGAATATGTGTTAGGTTTGTAGATTAAATTGAGTTGCATTATGCCATGTTTAATTACTTAAATTATGATTAAATGGTAAGTTGTACTTATTAACCATACAAGCTTACTAAGCTTAATAGCTTACTTTGTTTACTTTTCTGTGTTTTATAGTGATTTCGAAGCTTGCTCGAATTGAAAGTTGTCGGAGATCTCATCACACTATCCACTATTGTTTTGGTACTTTTGAACTGTGTGCATTTTGGTTATATGGCATGTATAGGTCTTTTGGCTAAGGTAGCCTTTATGTCTTGATGAATTTTGACCATTTGAATTGGCTTGTAAGTAGTCATATATTTTGAAATGTATATACGTATAGATAGTCTTGTGAAATGTGGGGTATAGTTGCTATATGTTTGCCTTCCTTGTGAGATTGTGTTCTGGTACCAAATAGTTGAAATTGAGAGTGTATTAGCATGCTAATTTTATGCAAGATAATGCATATATAAAAGTGACCATTTAGGTGAAGTCTTGAAGGTGATATTGGTATGTTTTGAAATGGCAAATTGTGATGTTTATGAGCATTGTAGTTGTTGGTATTGGTATTGCATGACCTGGACTTGGTTGAGATTGTTTTGAATCTCTATTGATGGTATGGTCATATGTTATTTGATGTGTCAGGTTAATGCAAATTTGGGTGAGAAAAATGGCTTGGAAAATAGCATATTTTTGTCCACAGGGGCAGAGACACGGGCATGTGTCTCAGCCGTGTGTGACACACGCCCAAATTACACGGCCATATGTCCCCTGATATTTCTTTAGAAACCAAGTCAGTAGCTTCACACAACCTAGCACACGGGCGTGTGACTTGGCCGTATGGTACAAGTTAGTATACCCTCCATTCTTTAGAATGTGGCTGGCCGTGTGAGACACACGGCTTGGCCACACGGGCGTGTGTCCCCTGTACTTTGAAAATTTTCTATGTTTTTCTAAAAATTTTATTAAGTATTCGATTTAGTCTCGAACCACTTCTAATGCTTGTTTTTTAAGCCTAAGGGCTCGTGTTAGGGACTATATGACTATATTTGAATGACTTTTGTTTGAATTTGAAAAATGAATATAAAAAGTATGATTGTTAAAGAAATAAGTTCGGTAATGCTTCGTAACCCTATTCCGGTGACAGATACGGGTTAGGGGTGTTACACAGAGGTTGAAACACTATGTTGGCAACAGTGATCAAAAGTAGGCAGAGACCATTAAATTGGCCGAAAAGTTTTACTTTTTAATTATTACTCCGGGATTTTAGTTTATTTTATTTATGTTTTCTTAAAGTTTGTTTTCCTTCCCTTTAGCAAAATAATTAGGTATCATTGTTGAAGCATTGAAATTTCACTGTCAGCGTATTCCGTAATTCTGTACTACCATTTATAACTTATCAGAATTCAAGGAAATTCAAATTCCACCCTTGGATAAAAAATCACTCAACCATTTGATCCTTCTGAGTGGGCACAATTTCTATTGGACACAACTATTCTCGCTAGCTTTATATCTCTCCACAAAACAACACGTCTCTCCATCTTCCTCTTTCACTAACTATAAATCCACCTCCACTATACCGACTATAATCCATTCAAGCAACCATTTTTATTTCCTTTCTCTTCTCAAGATCATATCTTTTCAACTTTAAATCATTTTCCCTTAACAAAAGATAGGAAAAACATAAGGCTCGGTCAAGAAAGCCACCAAATCTGTTGAAGAACATGCGTCCTTTGCTACTGTAGTTCGTGAATCAGAATCCCCCAGGCCAGTGTAGAAAAAGGAGCCAATAATCTTTTTGAATAAAGTGGTAAAAGAACAATTTCAATACAACATGTTGAAGTGAAGCTTCCACCCCGAACAAGACTGTAACAACCCGATTTAGGGCCTAGTCGGAACAGCGATCTTGGGACCACAGATCTGAGGATAGAAAAATTATTCTTATTCTTTTTATGAGGTTATAGTACGATATTATTAGTGCATGAAAAATTTGGTGAGTTAATTTCAATGTTTTCAAGCCCGATTGCGAAAAAGGACTAAATTGCATAAAAGGCAAAAGTTACATTTTAGTACCCAAATGTGTTAAATAGCTAGAGGATCAAAATTGAGGGCTTTTAAAGGGCAATTACACCCTTTTAATAGTGTTGGCCGGCCATGTGATAAATTTTAAACAAATAGTCAAAGTATTAGGTGGATGATGTCATAATTTGGTAAAAAGACAATGCCTAAAAGCCTAGCTATCATTTCCTTCTTCTTCATCTTCTTTCTCCACTGAAAATATCAGTAATAATGGAGTTTTGAAAGCTGAAAACTTACAACAACATATTCCTCTCATAATGTAAGTGATCTTGATGATTTTCACATTTTTAGTATGCTTGTTTCATGGGCTTTCAAATGAGGGGTCTATTTTGCATAATGATTGAAAGTTTAGGATGTTTCCATGAAAGGTATGGAAGAATATGAGTCCTAGTTGAGTTATAAACAACTTTTGTGAAAGGTGGTAGCATGAAAACACCTAAAAGGACTATTTTGCATAAGTTGCAAAATGGGTGGTTAGTGTGTAAAATAGTGAGAATTTGGGATTTCTATAGTAGTAAAAAGAGTTTATCTAGGCTTGAAATATGAATAAATTTGATAAAAATTGATTTTCGGACATAGGGGTAAAATGGTCATTTTGCCAAGGCTTAGGGGCAAAATGGTCATTTTACCAAAATTGTGAATTTATGAATGCCTAATTGTGTTTAGTGAATAAATGGATGCATATTGTTATATAGATCAAGATTTGCCAAAATCGATCCTAGACCGGGGCAAAGCCAAGCAATCTGATTAAGCCGTATAGTCAATCACTTTTTGTAATCCGAGGAAAGTTGTATGTAAATAGTACAACTACATTGTTAATACTAGTATTCATATTGTCATTGTACAATTTGTTAAGTTATAAATTGAGAATGCTTGGCAATAATTGAGATAGTAGAAATATCCTGTTGAAACCTTAGGATATGAACTGGATATTCGTGCCAAGACATTGGGTGATTTGTGTGCCAGTGTAAGGCCATGTCTGGGACATGGCATCGGCATCCAGATGAGGGCTAGTGTAAGACATGTCTGGGACATGCTTCAGCCATATTATGAGTGCCAGAGTAAGACATGTTTGGGACATGCATTGGCCTCGACAGAGATAGCCAGTGTAAGACATGTTTGGGACACGCATCGGCCAAGAATTGTGCTAGTGTAAGACATGTCTGGGACATGCATCAGCACGCATATATCAGAGCCAGTATAAGACCATGTCTCGGACATGGCATCAGCCAAGAGTTGTGCTAGTGTAAGACATGTCTGGGACATGCATCAGCACGCATATATGAGAGCCAGTATAAGACCATGTCTAGGACATGGCATCGACAATTCATTCCACGTTGAAGGTTCATAGAATATCCAGTAATATCCCTAACGGTTCAATGGTGAAAGTTGTAGTTCAATTTTGATAAAGAAAGGATAATCATGTTACGAGTGTTACAGGTACTTATACTATAAGCATGAGTAACGAGCTTAATTTAGAAAATGAGACTCGAGTAGATGATAATGAGTAAGTTAAGTTGCGTTTACCTTTGAGCTCTAAGCATGATGGAAAATGGTGAGATTGTTGTTGTATATTTATTTATATGCAACTTACTAAGCTTTATGCTTACTCTCTTTCCTTTCCCCTTTCTTTCAGTACTGCCAAATTGTTTGAGGATCCCTTGAAGTCAGAGACATCGATCACACTATCAACCATCGCATTTGGTATAGTTTGATTTATATTTTTGAAGGTGGCATGTATAGGACTAGACTAGTAAGTTGTATTATTGAGAAATTGTTCATGTATTTTGGCTTAAGATAAAAGCTCTCCATTTTGTATTAAGCCTAGATGATGGCTAGTATTCATTTTCGTAATACATGTGATGTTCCTTCCTGAATGATTGATGTCTTTTGGGATGGAATTAGCATATTGAAATCATATTGTAAATGGATCCCGATAGAGTTGTAGCTGATGATGTCGAGAGTGTAGCGCCTACTCTCGCGCAAGGGACAGCGCCGACTGATTCTCGACCGATTTCGAGTAACCAGGAAGGAGAGGCTAGACAAGCCTTTTACCAAATGATGAATGATGGGTTTACTAAATATATCCAGACTAACCCAACTGCGCAGCAACCTCCACCCCCAATTCATCCATCTTTGATGCCTGATGTATCTTAAGTAAGTGATCCGCTGAGATTATATAAGCCGCCTGTAGATAAAATCAGAAAACACGGGGCTGAAGAGTTTAAAGCTACTAATGATGATAATGCTGAGAGGGCTGAGTTTTGGCTTGATAATACTATCCGTGTGTTTGATGAGTTGTCCTGTACTGCGAATGAGTGTTTGAAATGTGCCATATCTTTACTTCGAGACACAGCATATCACTGGTGGAATACTCTAGTATCAGTGGTTCCGAAAGAGCGGGTGACCTAGGAATTCTTTCAGACTGAGTTCCGTAAGAAATATATCAGCTAGAGATTTATTGACCAGAAGCGCAAGGAATTTTTGGAGCTGAAACAGGGTCGGATGACTGTGACAGAGTATAAGCAAAAATTTGTAAGACTAAGTCGGTATGCCCGAGAGTGTGTTTCTACTGAAGCCATAATGTGTAAAAGATTTGAAGATGGGTTGAATGAAGACATTAAATTGTTAGTTGGTATACTTGAGATAAAAGAGTTCGTAGTACTGGTTGAGCGAGCCTGCAAAGCTGAATAGCTCGGGAAAGAGAAAAGAAAAGCTAACTTTGAAGCTAGAGATGAACATAAAAGAACATCTGGTAAGTCATTCCAGTCGACACCAAAGAAATTCCAAGATGATTTCAGCTATTCTAAAGCCACTTCAGGTTATTCTAGACAGGATCTAAGTAGACCACTTATGAGCTCGAGAGCTACCTTAGTAGCTAGTGTGGGGAATGTCAGATCAAATCAACCCGAGTGTAAACATTGAGGCAAATGACATCTCGGTAATTGCAGGTTGCATGATCGGGCTTGTTTTAAATGTGGATCGATGGATCATTATATTCGTGATTGCCCAGTGTTAGCTAAAGAAAATCCAATGCAGAATACGAGATCGGGTAATACTACAGCTCGAGGTAGACCACCCAGAAATACGGGTAATGTGAGTGGTAGTCAAAGAGGGACTAAAGATACAAAAGTCAAATCTGAGGCTCGTGCACCTGCCAGAGCCTATGCTATTCGCGCACGAGAGGAGGCTTCATCCCCATATGTCATTACTAGTACATTCACTATTTATGATACTAATGTAATTGCATTGATTGATCCTGGTTCTACACATACTTATGTGTGTGAGACATTAGTATTCAGTAAGACTTTACCTGTTGAGTCTACTGAGTTTATGATTAGAGTGTCAAACCCCTTAGGTCGGTGTGTTATGGTTGACAAAGTGTGTAAGAATTGTCCTTTGATGGTTCAAGATTCGTGCTTTTCAGCCGATTTGTGTTGTTGCCATTTGATGAGTTCGACATAATTTTGGGTATGGACTAGTTGACTTTGCATGATGCTATTGTAAACTGTAAAAGAAAGACTACTGATTTACAGTTCCAGAATGATGAGATTATCCAGATTAATCTAATGATCTGAATGGGTTACCAGTAGTGATTTCTTCGATGTTAGCTTAGAAATATGTGAGAAAAGGCTGCGAAGCTTACTTTGCATATGTGTTTGATAGTAAAGTGCCCGAAAGAAACATTTAATCAGTACCTATTGTGTGCGAGTATCCGGATGTGTTTCCTAAAGAATTACTGGGTTTGCCACCTATTCGGGAGGTAGAGTTTGACATTGAGTTAATGCTTGTGACGACTCCGATATCCATAGCTTTGTACAAAATGGCACCTACAGAATTAAAGGAATTGAAAGCTCAGTTGCAAGAGTTGACAGATAGAGGTTTCGTGCAACCGAGTTTCTTTCCTTGGGGTGCACCAGTACTGTTTGTGAAAAATAAAGAGGGAACTATGAGAATATGCATTGATTATAGACAGCTCAATAAGGTGACTATAAAGAATAAGTATTTGTTGCCACGGATTAATGATCTGTTTGATCAACTGAAATGGGCTACAGTGTTTTTGAAGATAGATTTGAGATCAGGCTACCATCAGTTGCGA
Source organism: Gossypium hirsutum (assembly GCF_007990345.1). Classification (NCBI taxonomy): domain Eukaryota; kingdom Viridiplantae; phylum Streptophyta; class Magnoliopsida; order Malvales; family Malvaceae; genus Gossypium; species Gossypium hirsutum. The sequence goes on along the minus strand of NC_053434.1, from coordinate 39,756,241 downwards.
GTTAAAGACTCCAACGTGCCAAAGACTGCTTTTCGAATGAGTTACAGACACTATGAGTTTTTGGTTATGCCTTTCGAAGTTAGTAATGCACCTACTGTTTTTTATGGATTTGATGAATCAGATCTTCAGACCGTATCTAGATCAGTTGGTGGTTGTGTTCATAGATGATATTCTGATCTACTCCCGTGATGAAATCGAACATGCTGAACATTTGAGACTTGTGTTACAGACTTTGTGAGATAAGTAGTTGTATGCGAAGTTCAGTAAATGTGAGTTTTAGTTAAGCGAAGTTAGGTTTTTGGGCCATGTTGTATCAGCCCCGGGTATTCGGGCTGATCCGAGCAAAATTTCAGCTATACTTGATTGGAAGCCTCTAAGGAATATTTCTGAAGTCTGAAGTTTTCTGGGACTTGCTGGTTATTATAGACGATTCGTGAAAGGTTTCTCTATGATTGTAGCCCCGATGACAAAGCTATTGCAGAAAGATGTTAAGTTCGAGTGGTCAGAAAAGTGTCAGAAATGCTATGGTCAATTGAAAGCCCTTTTAACCGAAGCTTCAGTACTAGTTTAGCCAAAATCAGGTAAAGAATTTGTTATTTATAATGATGCATCTTTAAATGGTTTGGGCTATATTTTGATGCAAGAAGGCAAAGTTATAGCTTATGCCTCCAGAGAATTAAAGCCACATGAAAGGAACTATCCGACACACGACTTAGAATTGGCAGCTATTGTGTTTGCATTAAAGAAATGGTGCCACTATCTGTTCGGTGAAAAATATGATGTTTATTCTAATCACAAAACCCTAAAATACTTGATAATTCAGAAAGATTTAAATTTGAGACAACTTCGATTGTAACACCCCAAACCCGGCCCAGACGTTATGGCCGGATCCGACGTGTCACATTGAAGTTTTTAAGAAAACCCATCCCTCTTTCAACGTCCTTCTCAGTGTTTTAAAAGATAGTCTTTGCTAAGTTAATAAAGTGAATGGAAGCTGTGCACCAGGTAGGTATCCGAAACAGAGGAGGTGAGCCATGAAGGCTGCTTAAGTACCAAGCTCTTGATTGGATCCAATCCTAGACATGCCCACAACCATTGCCACACTTTGGTGCTAGGTTAGGTTTTGAGAAAAACGAGTTAGAATTCATTTAAGTAGATATTTTTGATAAACCGATTAATTGTATCGTTGCGTTATTTTGAAAACAATTAGCATTTTAGAAACGCGCCCTAAGTCTAACTCATATTATTATCAGAAAAATATAGGGTATAAAATAAAATAATCCCAGAAAAATAATTAAAATGGCCTTATTACAACCCAAAACCAAATAATAATATTCATAAGATAAAACTTATAAAGAAATAAATCGGCTACTTATTGCAATTAAAAGAAATAGAAACAGTAGTGTGGCCATCTACGAGTCCCTCGCAGCTCTAAACCATCTAAGCGTAGGGATTACCTGCACAGTTAGAAACGGGGTGAGTTTACGAAAACTCAGTGTGTAATCCTAATAACAAACAAACAGTGAAAACACAGTATCAGTACAATCTGGGCCAAAGCCCTATTTAGTCTTGACATATACTGGGTCGAAGCCTTTCGTTTAACAGTTACTGGGCTGAAGCCTTTACTGTAAATGGTATGGCCCTTCGGCCCATTTCAATATCACATGTAATGTCAATGGATGTATGCAAGCCCATTTCAATATCACATGAAATACCAATGAATGTATGCAAGCCCATTTGGGGAGACTACTCGACCCACCATCCGCTACTCTCCACCCGTACCAACCAAGCTCTCCATGTGGGGAATAACTCAACCCACCCAACCAAACTCTCCACTGGCAGCATAGCTGCTTTATCATATAACTGGAGGCCTAGCCTCTTCTAATAACTGGGGCAAAGCCCTTTCTGATAAACTGGGGCAGAGCCCTTTTCGGTAAACTGGGGCAGAGCCCTTTTAGCACTTCCTCCATCAATATAACCCATATCCCATGCAATATGTCATGTATGCAGAATGTCATTCCCATATTTGAATCAAACAATCACAGTCAAGTCACTCATATCACCAACATATATTCACAATCAAATTCGTCAACCACACAATCTAAGTCAATCACTCGCCCACAAGGGCAAAACAGTCATTTTTCATATTATAAGGGTATTTTCATAATTTTACCAAATATCAGGGCTTTCCATGTTCATTACAATTGTCAATATTTCCGAGTGTTTAAACAATGATCTTTAACCCACTTTATCAAATTCGAGCTTTTGGGCCCAAAACCCCTAATGGGCCCTACGAATGCTGATTTAGCCTACTTAACCCAAATTTTACAACAATACTAACTGTGTTAACATGCAACTTTTCCAAATTCCATTTTTTTATCAATTTTACCCAAATGGGCCCAAAAGCCCATTTGGCCCAATTCCAGCCCTTGAGGCCCAACTTACCATTGCGCACAAAACTGAGTTCTTACCTGTTCCATCGATCCAAACACCGATCTTATCGTATTTATCGCATCTATACCCAAAGCAACATTACAAGTTCCCGAAATACCGGTATTTTAGCATTTCGGCTTCTCAGCAAATATTAATCTAAGCTATTACGAGGGTTAGTACACACCTGTTACGGGTTGAAGTTGAAACGTTTCCATAATCAATCACCTACGATAACCACCACCTGTCACTCAAACTTAACTATTCCAATATCAATATATGTAAATCCTAAGCACATCAATCATACAGAACATAAGGGCGTATTCATCATTTTACCATACAAGGGTATTACGGTCACTTTACCCTACAGGGGCTTTACGGTCTTTTTACCTATTAGGGGTATTTTAGTCATTTCATCCTACAAGGTTGTTTTGGTAAATCTACAAACCAAGGTATTTCAGTAATTTTGTAGACCAATGGTATTCCTATAATTTTTAAAAAAGTTAAGGGAATTTCTGTAATTTTGTAAATTAGGGGTATTTTGGTAATTTTACAAATTGAGGGTATTTCGGTAATTTCTCAAACTAGTGGTATTTTAGCAATTCTATCCTACAGGGGTATTTTAGTAATTTCACAATTGAGGGTAAAATGATAATTTTGTAAACTGAGGGTAAAATGGTAATTTTTTAAATCGAGGGTAAAACGATAATTCTATAAATCGAGAGTACTTTGGTAATTTTACAAGTTGAGGGTATTTCAATAATTTGGTAAACTAAAGTATTCTAAACATGGATAACATTACTAATGGCCCTAAAGCCCATTCTCACCCAAATGGGCCCACATGCTCGCATGGCCCTTTTAGCCCAAATCTAGCCACAAATATGAGATTCACCTAGCCTAGTCCAATATTTACTACGTAGTCAAACAACTTATCCAATTGGGCCCGTAGGCCCATTGGGCCCACATAGCCCTTTTGGCCTATCGCGGCCCGAAGTAGCCATCCTATAGCTAGAGTAGTCAGAAATACACACCTGATAGGAGACTAGAGTTAATCCACGCTCCGAGCACTCTTAGCTGACGCCCAACCCAAACAAGCACGCCATACAGCGAAAGGGATCAGCCAAGAAAGGTACCTTTACTCTCCTCATGGTTCCCTCTATTTAAAGCCAGCTTCGCATCCACTCTTATGTTAGCTTCCCGATGTGGGATCCCTCCAACATCAGAGTTTAAATTCAACACCAACTCTTGCCGTCCCCTGTTAGATAAATAAATGCTCTTTGCTTGCCATGGGATTCGAACCCATGCCTCCCCTCAGATGCTCCACACGCTACTTGCCACTAAGCCACAAGGCTTTTTGTGTCATATTTTCTCCCCAATTAATTATAAGGTCTAAAGGCCAAAGTCCAGGTTCCCTTAAAAAAACCAAAATAAATTGCAAAAGCCAAGGCTTGAACCCAGGCTCCCATACAACCTTAATGATGCCACAACCACTAGACTACAAGCTTCCTTGTGTCATTTATTTAACACAATAATTTAAAAGCCCTCATCCAAGCATCCAGGTTTTTTTTCTCTTAATACCAAAATTTTTGCTAAAGCCCAAGTTTGAACCCAAGATTTCTCTAACACTTCTCAGGGCCATTAACCACCAAAGCAGACATTTAATTGTGTCATTTCATTGCACAATTAAATACCTATATACAACCTCCTTACGGACCCACACTCAAGGCCCAATACTTCTAGGCCCAAATTCGAGGTGTTACATCGATTGTTAAAGTTACTAAAAAACTACAAGCTTGTGATTGACTACCACCCGAGAAAGGCTAATGTTGTTGCTGATGATTTAAGCCAAAAATAACTATTTTCTTTGCATGCAATGAATGCACATATGGCCATGTCTGATGATGATTTGGTAATAAATGAATTGAAAGCAAGACCGTTATTTGCTCAACAAATTTGTGATGCCCAAAAGGTTGATAATGAGTTGATAGCAAAACGAGCTCAATGTGATTTAAATATTGATTCAGAGTTTCGAGTTGATACTGATGACTGCTTGAGATTCAGAAATCGAATATGTGTCCCGAGGAATTCAGAGTTGATTCAGATGACTTTGAATGAAGCTCACAACAGTCGGTTATCTGTTCACCCAGGTAGTATGGAGATGTATAATGATCTGAAACAACTCTATTGGTGGCATGGTATGAAACGAGACATTTTTGAATTTGTTTCAAAATGCTTAATTTTTCAACGAGTAAAAGCCAAACATCAAGTACCTTCTGGATTACTTTAGCCGATCATGATACCTGGGTGGAAATGGGACAGAGTTACTATGGATTTTGTATCTTGTTTACTGTTGACACCGAGGAAGAAAGATGCAATATGGGTTGTTGTGGATAGATTGACTAAATCGACTCACTTTGTTCTGATACGTACAGATTACTCGCTTGATAAGCTAGCTGAATTGTATGTTTCTCAGATTGTGAGATTACATGGTGTGCCTATATCTATTGTTTCGGATAGAGATCCGAGGTTTACATCGCGATTTTGGAAGAAACTGCAGGATGCACTAGGTATGAAATTACATTTCAGCACCGCTTTCCATCCGCAAACAGATGGTCAGCCTGAATGAATCATTCAAATACTTGAGGATATGTTGAGATGTTGCATTCTCGAGATCGAAGGTACGTGGGAATGGTATCTACCTCTGATTGAATTTGGGTACAATAACAGCTTTCAATCGAGTATCAAAATGGCACCTTATGATGCTTTGTATGATCGTAAATGTCGTACACCATTGTATTGGACTGAGCTCAATGAAAATAATATACGCGGGGTTGACTTGATCAGAGAAACTGAACAGAAAGTGAAAGTGATCCGTGAAAGTCTAAAAGTAGCATCAGACCGTCAGAAATCATATGCAGACTTGAAACGTAATGATAAAAAGTTTCAGATCGGAGATAAAGTCTTTTTGAAAGTCTCGCCATGGAAGAAGATACTCAAATTTAGTTGCAAAGGCAAATTAAGTCTGAGGTTTATTGGGTCGTATGAGGTAATAGAACGCATCGGGCTGGTTTCTTACAGACTATTGTTACCAACAGAGTTAGAAAGGATCCATAATGTATTCCATGTTTTGATGCTTCGTAGATATCGATCTAATCCTTCACATGTGATTAGACTGTCTGAAATCAAGATTAAGCCTGATATGGCGTATGAGGAAGAACCAATTCGTATTCTGACTCGCGAGATTAAAGAGTTGCGAAATAAGCAGATTCCGTTAGTTAAAGTATTGTGGCATAAACACGGAGTTGAGGAAGAAACATGGAAACCAAAGGATGCAATGAGAGAACGTTATCCAAACCTATTCACCGATAAGATTTTTGGGGACGAAAATCCCTAAGAAGGGAGAGTTGTAATAGCCCGATTTCGACCCTAATCGGAACAGTGCTTTTGTGACCATGAATTTGAGTCAAAAAAATATTTAAAATTTTTTTGTGTTTATTATGTGTGAATGTATATTTGCGAAATTTTTGTGATTTAATTTATCGTTTTAGTGCCCGATTAAATAAAAGGACTTAATCACGTAAATTGAAAACTTGATAGTTAACAGCATAAGGGCCGAATTGTTAGTGGCTTTCTAAGCTGGAGCTTTTTTGTTGTAAATAACCCATTTAATTTGGTAATGGCCGATTGTGTCCTTGTAAAATACATTTTGTTACTAAATGGTTAAGGTTAATTAGGTAAAATAATAATAAGTTAATATATATGATCTAATATATGATAATTAGAATAAGTATTCATATTATTTTCTCTTCACCGAAACCAAAACAAGAAAGAAAAAGAAAAGAAAACCTAGGTTCGGCATTTTCAAGCTTGATTCAAGTTAAGTTCTTCGTTGCTTCAAATGCTTAAATTTTTTATTTTGGTGAATATTTTGAGTTATGCCATTGTTGAGAGCTTGTGACTTTTGTTATTTGATGATGAAATATGAAAGATATGTTTTAGATTAACATGTTTTGTATTGGAGTTTTTGATGATTTTGAGTAATTAGGACTAAATTGTAAAAATAATAATTTGACGGACTAAAATATGAAATAAATGAAATATATGGGCTTGTATGGATATGGGTGAGATTCGGCCAAACATGGGTATAGGGAAATTTTGCATATTTTGTGTTTGGTGCAATAGGGACTAAATTGTAAAAAGCGTAAATGTCAGGGGTAAAATGGTAATTTTCCCATTTATGTGTTTTTGGACTAAATTGAATGAAAATATGTTTGAATGAGCTTAATTTGAATATGTTTATATCAAGAACCAAAGAAATCAGATTTAGATCGGGGGAAAACAAAAGTTGTCGACTAACTGCCCTGTTCCATTTTGTATCTCCGAGGTAAGTCTATAAGCAAATAGACGTATTTAGATTTAATTAAATGCAAGGTATATATGCTGAAATGAAATTTATGATTTTATTTATGCTAAAGCCGAAAGTGAATAAGCTTGGTTACTATGTTTTCAAATTGGTTTTGACCGAGTTACGATGTCCGAAAGCCCCGTATGAACCTTAGGAATAGCTAGGACACATGTCATGACATAAGATCCGATATATGTGTACGAGTAAGACCATGGCATAGATATGTGATTATGATACATGTGTGCGAGTAAGACCCTGTCTGGGACAGTGGCATTGATATGTGATTACATGTAAGACCACGTCTAGGACGTTGGCATTGTACGATATGTGTGATTATCCAAGCGTCCTATATAATTTTGAATGGTTCATGGGGCAACGATAAGTTGTGAACAAATATGAAATTTGAGCCGAAAGACTAGGTAAGAAGTAGTCTGTTATCTGTTGAAATGAGGTAAGTAAGCTACTTGATATATGTTACAAATTTTGTGTGATACTAATAATGATATTATGCGAATATGGTATGTGAATTCGACCTTCTAGTTAAATAAATTAAGTATTATTAAAATGATTTTTAACTATATGTATATACATGTGTGTGACTATGTATATTTGGCTAAATAAGAAGCATGTGTAAAAAATGTCTTATTATGTTCCTTGAGCTTATTTGAATGTGCATAAGTATGTTTGATTATATAGTGACATTTTGGCTTAAAATTTGAATGACATTTGGTTGGTTAGTTGAGGTGAGAATTCGGCCAGGGTAAAAAATGATGTATGGAAATGTATTATTTGATCTCATTTGTAGGTTAAAGGTTAAGCATTGATAATGATAATGTAATTCAGTTTAGCTTAAAACAAGTTGAATTTATTATTGATTTGTTTATTTGCTTATGACTTACTAAGCTATAATATCTTATTGTGTGTATTTTGCCTCTGTTTTAAAGATTTTGTATTCAAGTTACAAGCTCGGGGATTGTTAGCAAAGTCTACCACACTATCAACCACCTTCAGTATTTTATAAGTTGCTTTTTGGAACTATGGCATGTATAGACTGGAACATACTTTTGAAATGCTGAATGTTGGTTATGTATATAAGCCATGCGAAAATGACTAAACTTTTATTTTTAAATTTGGTTATGTTAATTTGGTCTATGTTCGCTTTAGTTTCATAGTTACGTACCATGAATGTTTAGTGTTTGTGGTAGGTACCATGTTCTTTGAAAATGGTTTGCTTGTTATATCTAAATTTGGTTTTATATGCTCTTGGTTAAATGTTCATTGAACTTGATTGTTGGTAAATATTGCATATGTTTCATGGATAATTTTGGTCGATTGATTGGTATGTCTTCCATGTTATATGTGATCTTTATTTTAGGTGAGCTGCGTATATTATACATGTGCATTATTAACAGGTTCAGCTATGGTATAATGTATTGAAAACATATATGATTGCTTATTGGATTATATAATATGATTGTATGCGTAAACATGGTTACTATGAAATTGTTGTATGAGTTAGGTCAAGAGTGATAATAAGTAATCAATAATTTAAAAAAGTCCGAATATTGACCAATATTTTGTTATTGAATATGTAATTTAGACATATTAACTAATATATGTAATAAGTGTACCTTTTAATGATGTGTGCTTAAAATAGTTAAATTTACTAAGGTCAAATGCATAAAAATCTAAATGGTATGTGTAGACATTACTGATTATTTACTTTGAATAAAGTATATGGAAATGCATGATTATTACCGTATGAATGCTTTAATTAGTATTAAAGTGAAAGGCATGCAAGATTAATTTGCATATGGTCTAAGCCATATAAGTAAGTGGTTTAAGATGTGAATTATGGCTTATTAAATTATAAGAATGTGTACATGATTTAGCGGCTATATGCATAATTACATAAGTGGTAATAGAAGTATGTTTAACCATGTTGGTAATAGATAATGCGGTGCAAATAAATACATAATATGCTGTTAGTAAAAAATTGAAATTGGTTGTGACCTGTATATGCAAGGTGTAAATCAATGTATATTCTGAAATGTGAATTGATTGTATTTTTAATTATAAATGGGTTTGGCTTGAGTGATTATATATTGATTAATATTTTGAAATTGTGTTTTTGATCGAAAATGCCTCGTAACTCTAATCCAGCGACGGATATGGGTTAGGGGTGTTAATTTATTTTTGTATCAGAGCTACGGTTTAGTCGATTCTAGGACTAATGTAGCGTGTGTGAGTCTAGCTATACATGCCATATTATATATTGCGATAGTGTGATGACTTCTGACATTTGAAAATGTGTTTTCATATTGTAAATCTAAATGGTATGTGTAGACATTACTGATTATTTACTTTGAATAAAGTATATGGAAATGCATGATTATTACCGTATGAATGCTTTAATTAGTATTAAAGTGAAAGGCATGCAAGATTAATTTGCATATGGTCTAAGCCATATAAGTAAGTGGTTTAAGATTTGAATTATGGCTTATTAAATTATAAGAATGTGTACATGATTTAGCGGCTATATGCATAATTACATAAGTGGTAATAGAAGTATGTTTAACCATGTTGGTAATAGATAATGCGGTGCAAATAAATACATAATATGCTGTTAGTAAAAAATTGAAATTGGTTATGACCTGTATATGCAAGGTATAAATCGATGTATATTCTGAAATCTGAATTGATTGTATTTTGCATTATAAATGGGTTTGACTTGAGTGATTATATATTGATTAATGTTTCGAAATTGTGTTTTTGATCGGAAATGCCTCGTAACCCTAATTCAACGACGAATATGGGTTAGGGGTGTTACAACTGTTATGTAGGGTTTTCTTAACAGATCAGTTGTTGGGAGAGGAAGAACTTAAACCCTAGGCTTGACAACCTTAAGAAGTCATTTAGGTGGGAATTAACCCAAAATTGGTATGACCTATCCGTGAACACCTTAACCCCAAACCGGTCTAGACTGTAAGGTCGAGAGATAAGTAGGTCTTGCACATTAGTTTAATGGAAGATTGAGAGATCGTACTAGGGTAATGCCTAGTTGATAAAAAAAACCCAAAATAGAATTAGTTATAAGCATTGAAGCGAGCTAATCACCCATGCCTAGATTTGATTAAGTTATAGAATTAGTTTTCCAAAGTTTCCTTCATTCATGTTATTTTTATTTTATTAAATATAAAAAACCAAGAATATTTCTTTTATATTTATCTGTAATATAATTTATTTAAAGTACTAATTAGATTTATTTGTGTTTAGATTAAGATTAATTTAGTACTCGCCTCTCTTTAAGCCATATACTTACGGATATCACATTATTTTTTAATATCTTTTGTGCAATATTCTTACTTTCGACGTTAATACGTCAAGCGACAGTCAGTCAGTATAAACAATATATTCAACATGTCACACCCCAAAATTAGATCTAGAAGTTTCAAGGGTAGATTTGGAAATTTTGGCCTAAGTGGGTTCAGGAATTTAGAATTTAGGAACCAAAAAACATCTTCGTTAAATGGTTTTTGAAAATAAAATCAAATTGTTAAAGAAAAGAGAAAAAGGCTTTTAATTTAAAGAAAAATGACTATTTTGTAAAAGGGTTTAAGTTAGGAGTAGCCCAAAGACAAATATACCAAAACTTTCAAATCAACTTATTTTCCTATTCACTTACAGGAAAAGCACAACTCTCATTCTCCCCTCACTTGTTTTCTCGTTAATTAAAACCCCAAAAATACTATTCACAAATTTTTTTCTCCATTGCTTCAATCCTTTTGATTTCCATTATCTTCCAAGCATTAAGCCTCCTTAGAATTCTAAGAGGAACATCAAGAACACCATTAATTTCTTTGTCATTCAACTTGTGGATTTTCCCATATTTTCCATCAACTATTCATTTTTCTCCCCAATCAAGGTAAGGTTATGTTTTTCTAATAGTTTTTTATGTAGTCTAGCCATTTAAATCAACCTTAAATCCGTTAAATCAAGGATTTTCTATATTAGTCGAAATTGGGGTCGTTAATGGTAGAATTTAGATTTTTGAATGAAACTATTATTTCTAAGTGCTTTTCAACTAGTTTTGATGAGAATGGAAGGTTTCCAAACTTGTTTTAAATTTTCATTAAAAGAGTTGAAGGCTTTGTTGAGTTTTCATGAAACATGGAAGTTGAAATTTTTGGAACCATAAGTTTGAGGAGTTTTTGTTGTTTTAAAGGTTGAGAATTGTTCTTAAATAAGTAATTAGATATTTGGAATCAGTTTTAAGCAATGTGAATGAGTAGGAATTAAGGAATTTGAGTTCCGACTATGTTAGTTAAAATTTTCAGTTCCAAAAGAAACTAGTTTTGGACCTGGATTCTTGTTTGATTTTAGGTGTTATTGGTTGTTAAGTAATTGCGTAGGTTGTATGGTTAATATGTGGGAAGATTTGACATCATGAAACCCTCTTCGAACAAAGCAAAAGGCAAGGAAAAGCTAGTTTAAGCATTCGATAATTTGATGAAAGACTAAACGGTGAGTGTTTTGGTCGCTACTTGTAGACACGATTCATAGTGTTAAATGGGAGCTTAGGAGTAGCCTAAACCCCTATCCTAAGTTTCGACTGTAAGCCTTCTTACTCATTTTATGTACTTTACAAAATTGTGGTTATGTGATTGTGTTAACATGTAATATGGAACTACTATTTTATGCATATATATGTGACTTATTGTGGTTATAGCTTATTGAGCTATATGTTAGAACTTGTGAGTGCAGCAACAGAGAGCATGGTAAGCACTCTATTTGGAAGTGACAGTGTTGTGTGTAATGTTAAATGAGCAGAGATAATGTGCATTTAAGTGGTAAGTAAAAATGTGTGTGTGATTGTGGATACTTTGGCCTTGTCGTCTTTTGCATGCCATAGGATTTGTGAGTACTCACCCTTGTGTTGTGATTTGGGGCATTGAGGCCCAAGATAGTTTGGAGGGATAAAAGAATGTGAGCTTTGATCGCATGATTCGTAACAAGTAATAAATATTTATAATGAAGATCAAACCTAGACTAACTATTATCATGACGAAAAGGCAAGCGCACCTATCGAGCAATAATATAGTAATGGCAAAACCGGGATATCGTACCCAAGGGAACCAAAAGTACTAGTAATAACTATCTTTTTATTATTTAACCTAAAAATAAAGAGGGGTTGTTTATTAAACTAATTAACTAAACTAATTAACTAATTAAACTAAAGCAAAGAGAAAATTTGAAACAAGACTTGAAGAAAAGTAATTGATAAAGACGACACCCAAGGAGGAATCCACCTAGATTTCACTTGTTATCTGACTCTGAACCAGACGATTTATTCACTTGACTTGATCCATGAGACTCCCTAACCTATATTATTATCTCATTCGAGACTAATAACACCTAACCCTCAGTTGAATTAATCAAAATTTCTTTCTTAATTAAAACCCCTAGGGTAATCAGAATTTCTTTCTTAATTAAAACCCCTAGGGAAGCAGTAAATCAATTTATGGATTCCTATATTAGGTTTCGCCCTAATCAAGAAAATATCGTAACCCTATTTCTAGGCATTCGATCAACTCCGCTTAATTATGCCAAATCTACTCTTAGACAAGGACTTTTTCTCCTCTGCATAAGCACATCAAATCATGAATTAATACCCGGAATATTAACTCAAGCATTAAGAACACATAATTAAGAACAAATCAAATATTTATCATACAGTTCAGATATTAATAACAAGATCCATCATAGGTTTCAATCCCCTTAGGTATCTAACGGGTTTAGTTCATAATAAAATAAGAGTACATCTCAAAAGTATGAAGATAACAAAACATAAAGAAAACTCTAAAACCACTGAAGGAATTCTGAGAGAGATCTTCAGTCTTGGAGTAGCTCCGGCTTTTGGGATGGATCGTCTGGCTTTCTCCAAGTAATTCCCAGCGTGTGGTTCTGTATTCCAGAAAATTTCTGGAGGGGAGCGACCCTTTCTAAGCCATACTTAGGGTGTTTATATAGGCTTTGGATTGGCTTTCTTCCTCCCTAAGTATCCTTTTCTGTGTAAAATACAACTCTTTGAAAAAGGGACACGCCCGTGTGCCACGGCTGTGTGACGTGTTTGTCAGGCCGTGTTCGATCTATTAAATTGTACACGGCTATGTGTGTCAATGGCTAGGCCGTGTGAATCGTGAAAACCTTGGTCGACACTCTCGAAAGACTTGGGCGTGTGAACAGCCCGTGTGGCAAGGCTTAAGTCGTGTCATCTTCTCGATTTGGTCTATTTGTCCCTTTTTGTCTCATTTTTGGCTCCTTTTGTCTTTTGGTGCTCTCCTAAGTACAAAACATGAAATAACCGGATTAAGAGCACCAAAATCCACAAATCTAATAATAAACATCCATAAATATGCTAAGTATTTGGGGTAAAAATATGTATAATTTGGCGTTTATCAAGCTTGGCTCTATTCATCAGGATATGTTGGTGTGTTGGATAGTGTTAGCTTGATGTTACAGTTATGGGATCTGTTAGACTCTTCGAGTCATTAGTGTGTTGGAGATCCATGTATCCAATGTGTGGTGATACAACCCACTTTTAGTCTCGGGTTGCCAAATTATCATAAAATGAATTGTATATGGAATATGTTGTATGTATATGCTTGTGATTATGTAAGTTAGACTAATGAGATAAATAAAGTGTGAAATTATTAGCTTGACGTTGTAATTAAATATGGTTGTGGTTTTGTTTTAGTTGCTTTTGTTTAATGTATGATATTGTGCATATTTTCAGTAGTTTCGACCATTCACTGAGCTTACTGGGCTTGTCTAAGCTCACACACTCGTTTCCTAACTATTACAGATAATTAGTGTTTTCGGTGTGAGTGGTGCAGCCAAGGAAGTGATCCAAGTTAGGCAATAGTAATTTTAGTAGGTGACTTTATTATTCTTTTGAATTTTGGGAATAAAGGCAATGTGGTTAGAATTTTGACTGGTTATTATTATGTTTTTTTTTGTTTATTATGATATTGAACCTTTAGAATTTTTGGTCGTATACTATTACTATCTTTAATTGTTTTACCACGGTTTGGATCAATAAGGTATAGATGTCACGTTGGATTGTGTTTTAGGTAAATTTGATGTTTAATGTTATGATGAATATTGCATGTTGGAAAGGAAATATATGAAGCATGAAATATACTTCGTTCTATTATGTTGTTGTCATTTTGTATAAAGGTATCGATAATCAAGGCATAAGTATTGATACCATAGTATTGGAACGAATACGCAAGAAAATAGTAGCTCAATTTGGTATCGTTACCCTTTCACATGTCGATACTCGAGGTAAAAACCTTGATACCTTTGTTTGAGTATCGATAAAATGTCTGGAATTGAAATTTTTTAGAATACTAAGTTGGTATCATTTTTCTTATTAGTATCTATACTTTTTTAGAAAATATTGATACCTGCATTTGTGTACCGATACCTACATGATTTTCTTTGGAAATTTACTAAATGGTCCCTAAGCATGTTTTTAAATTGTATCTAATGTCGGTTAATGTTTGTTAAGACCTGAACACCTTTGTAATTGGTTAAGTTATTGACAATTGCCCTTGCTTAAATGTTATGTTGTTGATATTGATGTGGCGTCCTATAACTCAGGTCCAACGACCAGACCAGGTGAGGGGTGTTACATTTGGTGGTATCAGAGTATATTTTTTTAACACTCGGATTCTAAGTTATCAATGTATGGACCAAGGTTACATAACCCATGTATCTAGAAATCTAAGTGTCTAAATTTTCTTCATGCTTGAACTGTCGGATTTGGATACCTTTGTTTGAAATTGTATGAATTTTCTTGTAATTGGGGTAGGACTAGGAACGCATTGCCTTTACTTAATTTTTTTTCTTTTAGGAGCATGTAGTGGTTCATTTTCCCGCCACTCACACTTTAGTTTGTTTGTGTGTGTTAGATTAGATACAAAATCCCTCGTAGACATGTTAATGTAAATGTGAACACTCAAAAGGATGGTATATCCTCTGCACCTCTTATGCCACGCGTAGAATAAATATACCTGATGAACGTGTTGGCCCTTTGATGGAAGCCAAGATTGGGGCGTTTTAGAGGATTGGTGGTGCCAACCCTACTTCTGCACCTACCAACCTTGCATCCGCCAATCGGAGATTGCCACTTGAACGTCTACGAGTGTTGAGTGGTAAAGAGTTTGCTAAAGTTAAAGGAGCTGATTTGATTGCAGCAAAGTACTAGCTTGAGGGTGCTGAAATGATCCTCGAGTAGATGTCCTATACTGACGAGGAGAAATTAGGTTGTATCATCTCCCTACTCAGTGATAAAGCTCATCATTGGTGGAATACGATGAAGAGACGTTCTATTGTACATCGGTTGACTTGGAATTATTTCTTAGAAGTGTTCAAATGGAAGTTTATGGTTAAGCAGTGCAGGGAAGCTTGTAAACAAGAATTTCTAGACTTGTTGCAAGGTATGTTGGCTATGGCTGATTATGAGTCAAAATTTGTACACCTCTGTCAATATGCTCCTGAGATGGTTCTTACTGAGAAGGATCATTACAAGAGGCTCCATTTTGGGCTTAATAGCGAGATTCAAGTTTACTTGGTAGCTTAGAATACAGAGTTGTTTGATGAGATGGTTGAGAATGCCAAAGTTGTTGAAGAGACTTTGGCTGAACCACCGCGCTTAGTGGTGACTAAATCGGGAAAGAGAGCTTCTGATAGTTCTAGTCCGCCTGGACAATTTCATAATAGAGGACGTGATACTCAGAGTTCTAGTAGAGGTGTTAGATATGGTTTTCGATCGAGTCAATCTAAGAAGTAGAGCAGCAGCATCGTAGTTAGTTCTGGTGGATCAGTTGAGTGGTTCTGGATGACCACTTTGTGTGCACTATGTAACACCCCGTACCTGAGACCGTCACCGGAGTCGAACACGAGGTGTTAACAGACTTAATTCATTTCTTAAACAGCTCAAACAATTTATTTTTAAAATTTCCTGTCAAGCTACCAATCTGCGTCACAGTCACTTAAAATTCATATCTCGAGTTCAAACTCGAAATCCAATTCCGTAAATTTTTCCTGAAACCAGACTCATATATATATTTACTAATGTTTTTTCTAGAATTTTTGGTCAAGCCAATTAGTACAGTTTATTAGTTAAAGTCTCCCCTGTTTCAGGGTTCGACTGCTCTGACCTCTGTATATTACGAATCTCTTTGTACAGAATTTCAATGACTATGAAATTTGTTTCTATTAAAACTAGACTCAATGAGGAATCTGTACATATAAATTATGAATTCTAATTATATTTTGACAATTTATTATGAATTTTTAAAGTCAGAAAAGGGGATCCAGAAATCACTCTGGCCCTATTTGACAAAAATTCAAATATCTCATAAAATATAATTCATATACCTGTTTTGTTCAATCCATATGAAAATAGACTCATTAAGCTTCAATTTAATAACTTATTCATCATTTAATTCCATTTCTACCATTTTTAGTGATTTTTCAAATTTACATCACTGCTGTTGATAGATTCTGTTTTATGGCAAATTTCACTTTACTAAGGATTTTCATGCACTAAATAGCATTTTAAACATACATAACATCAAATATGACTTAGATTGGCCATTCCAATGGCTAATCATTTACAAACCCTTTTCTTACCAAACCATATCCATATCATAAAATCAATTACACAAAGTGAGTGTTTTGCCATACATGCCACATTCAGAATACACAAGCCATTTTACCAATTTAAGCCTTCAGATAGAGTGAACGAGTCTTCGACCTATCCCGATTCTCAAGCCGGCTTGTCAAAACTACAATGAAAGAAAAGGAGGGAGTAAGCACAAATGCTTAGTAAGTTCACATGCAAATAGTAAGTAACATAATCACACAATCTCACATAAAACATCATTTGCATAAACAACACCAACATTCATGTTTCATTTACATTTAATAGCTTTCTACGATTTCATCATACCAAGTTTTCAACCCGAGGGTTTAAGCACATACCTGTCAAATTTTCTCATTTACCACACTTAACAACATGTCACCTTCGTTTTAGGCCTTCTCCTTATTCACTTAAGATTCACCCGTTGAACACATCGGAATATAATTCGAATACGTGGATCTCATGAACATAAGAGCCATACCCGCAGCTAGACAAACTCAATAGCCTGCGGAACTTATGTAGTCAAGCTACCATGTAACCCACCCATAAGTGAACTCGGACTCAACTCAACGAGCTCGGGCGTTCGCATCCATAAGTGAGCTCGGACTCAACTCAACGAGCTCGGATGCCTAGTTACATCTCACAACCATCCTAGTGACATGTCACTTGTATTCTAATCTAATCCCAAGGTTCAAACGAGCATTTTCCTCGATCACACATCTTTGCCATCTTCTACTGAATATCAAAATCGATACTTCGGTGATAGTTCATACTCATCAAGTAATTCACATAATTACATATTATTCAACAATAACCACAAAGCATAATATTTCATGATAATAATCAGCATCATATCATATAAACAACATTAAATTGCTTAAAATGACAATTATGTTACTACATTTACACATGAACTTACCTCGATACAAAATTATTAGCAATCGAGCCTATTCTTCGTAAACTTTGTTTTTCCCTCGATCGCGACTTGAATCTCGTTTCTCTTGATCTATAATGTCAAATTAATCTTATTTAATACATACATTCATCAAAACAGCATTTAATACGAACTTTGGCAAAATTATATTTTTGCCCCTAAACTTTTGCATAATTACACTTTTGCCCCTAGGCTCAGGAATTAAACTTCATCCCTTATTCTTATGTTTTATAACATGTTGATCATTTTTCCCTTCTATGGAAACATCAAATTCACACTCTAACATGTACTTATGACTATTAGGTATTTTTACCGATAAGCCCTTTTACTCGTTTTCGCTTAAAACCAAGTAGTACAAGTTGTCTAACATAATTTAAAACCTCATATTCTATCATAAAACACCAAAACACACAAATTTCACCTATTTTCCAAATATGAACCCTAGGTTGAATTATTGCTAGCATAAGCTTAATCGAGCTACCGAGATTCCAAAAACGTAAAGAACATTAAAAACGAGGCTTGGAATCACTTACTATGGAGCTTGGAAGCTTGAAACAAACCCTAACTATGGAGAACCCTTGAAATTTTGTCCTAATGAAGAAGATGGACAAAAATTGGCTTTTAATTTTGTTTTTAATTCATTTTAATAACTAAATGACCAAAATGCCCTTACTACTAAACCTTCCAAAAATTCCATCCATGTCCAATTTTTGTCCATAGACTTAGAAATTGGTCAAATTTCTATTTAAGACCTCCTAATTAATATTCCAAAACAATTTCATACTAAAAACTCCTAGAATGCAAGTTTTGCAAATTATTCGATTTAGTCCCTAATTTCAATTTAAGCACTTTAGGCATAGGATTTCATCACGAAATTTTCACACAATCATGCAATCATATCATAAACATCAAAATAATTATAAAATAATTATTTCTATCTCAGATTTGTGGTCACAAAACCACTATTCCGATTAGGCCCTAATTCGTGATATTACAACTCTCCCCCTTTAAGAATTTTCGTCTTCAAAATCTTACCGGTAAACAGGTGTGGGTATTGGTTTCTCATAGTTTCTTCAGGTTCCATGTAGTCTCTTCTACCCTGTGCTTTTGCCACAATACTTTCACGAGAGTGACACTTTTATTTCTTAATTGTTTGACTTCTCGAGCTAAAATCTTAATCGGTTCTTCTTCGTAAGTCATATCCGGTTGTAGTTCAATTTCTGTCGTTGAAATTATATTTGAAGGATCCGAACGATACCGACGTAACATAGATACGTGGAACACATCATGAATCTTCTCTAATTCAGGTGGTAATGCTAGCCGATATTCCACCGGTCTAACTTTTTTAATTATTTCATATGGTCCAATAAAACGCGGACTTAACTTGCCCTTCCGTCCAAATCTAAGGACTTTCTTCCATGGAGACACTTTCAAAAATACCTTATCACCAACTTGAAACTCGATTTCCCTTCATTTCAAATCCGCATAAGATTTCTGTCTACCTGAAGCAGCTTTCAAACACTCTCGAATCAGTGTCACCTTTTCTTCGGTTTCTTTTATTAGATCAACTCCATAAATCTGATTTTCCTTGAGTTCAGTCCAATACAATGGCGTCTGACATTTACAACCATACAATGCTTCATAAGGTGCCATCTTCAAACTCGTCTGATAACTATTATTATAAGCAAATTCTACCAACGGTAAGTACCTTGAAATTCCAATACGCAACATCTGAGCATGTCTTCAAGAATCTGAATTACTCTCTCTGATTGTCCATCAGTTTGTGGATAAAAGGCAGTGCTAAAATTTAACTTTGTACCTAATGTCTCTTGCAACTTTTGCCAAAACCGTGAAGTAAATCTCGGATCTCTATCCGAAATGATTGACAAAGGTATGCCATGAAGTCTAACAATCTCACGGATATACAATTCAGCCAACTTATTAAGAGAATAATCCGTACGTACCAGAATAAAATGAGCTGATTTAGTCAGTTTGTCAACTATTACCCAGATGGCATTTTTCTTCCCCGGAGTTAACGGCAACCCTGATATAAAATCCATAGTAATCCGATCCCATTTCCATTCAGGAACCATGATAGGCTGGAGTAATCTCGAAGGTACTTGGCGTTCAGCTTTCACTTGTTGACAAACTAAGCACTTTGATACAAACTCAGAAATATCTCTTTTCATTCCACTCCACCAGTACATTTTCTTCAAGTCATTATACATTTTCGTACTACCCGAATGAACCGCCAAACAACCATTATGTGCTTCATGCAAAATCTTTTGAATCAACTCATCATTTTTCGGTACACAAATCTAATTTTTAAACATTAAGCAACCATCAAAACCGATTCTGAAATCTGATCCCGTATCAGCTTCACACTGCTTTCTCTTGGCTTACAAATCTTGATCATTACTCTGAGCTTCAGAAATCTCTTGTAAAAACATCGGTCTTGCTCTTAACTCTGCTAGAATCAATCCATCATTTAATATCTTTAACCGAGTGTTCATAGCTCTCAAAGCAAATAGCAATTTTCTGCTTAAAGCATCGGCGACCACATTCACTTTTCCCGGATGGTAATCAATAACAAGTTCGTAGTCTTTCAATAACTCCAACCATCTTCGCTATCTCAAATTCAAGTCTTTTTGTGACATCAAGTACTTAAGACTTTTGTGGTCGGTATATACTCGGCACTTTTCACCATACAAGTAATGTCGCCAAATCTTCAAAGCAAACACTATAGCAGCCAATTCCAAATCATGAGTCGGATAATTTTTTTCGTGAGATTTTAACTGCCTCGAAGCATAAGCCACCACTTTTTCTTCTTGCATAAGTACACATCCTAAGCCATTTCGAGAAGCATCACTATACACCACAAATTCTTTACCTGATTCAGGTTGTACCAACACTGGTGCTTCAGTTAATAACTTTTTCAATTCTTCAAAACTTTGTTGACATTCTTCCATCCATTTAAATTTAACATTCTTTTGGAGTAGTCTAGTCATAGGAGCAGCAATTATAGAAAATCCATTTACAAACCGCCGATAATACCCAGCTAGCCCCAAGAAACTTCTAACCTCGGTTACATTTTTCGGTGGTTTCCAATCAACAATGGCTGAAATCTTACTAGGATCAACTCGTATACCATCACCTGAAACAATATGACCCAAAAATCCAACTTCCCGGAGCCAAAATTCACTTTTACTAAACTTAGCATACAGCTGCTTATCTTTCAAAGTTTGCAAAACTATCCTCAAATGCTCAGCATGCTCTGTCTCATCTTTTGAATAAATTAAAATATCATCTATAAACACCACAACAAATTTGTCCAAGTATGGCCGAAATATGCGATTCACTAAATCCATAAACACAGCAGGAGCATTTGTCAACCCAAATGGCATAACTAAAAATTCATAATGACCGTACCTTGTTCTAAAAGCATTTTTAGGCACATCTGACTCTTTTACTCGCAGCTGGTAGTACCCAGATCTCAAGTCAATCTTTGAAAACCATGTCGCTCCTTTTAACTGATCAAATAAATCATCAATTCTTGGCAACGGATACTTGTTTTTGATTGTCACCTTGTTTAACTACCGATAGTCAACACACAACCTCATAGAACCATCCTTCTTTTTCACAAATAACACGGGAGCACCCCAAGGTGAAAACTCGGTCTCACAAAGCCTTTATTAGTCAACTCTTGCAACTGTGACTTTAATTCTTTCAACTCTGCTGGTGCCATTCTATATGGAGCAATCGAGATCGGAGCTGTTCCCGATATCAAATCAATACCAAATTCTACTTCCCTGACTGGAGGCAAACCCGGCAATTCTTCTGGAAATACGTCCGCAAATTCACACACAACCGGCACTGATTCAACTTTCTTTTCAACTTCTTTTATATTAATTACATAAGCCAAATAAGCTTCCTAACCCTTTCTCAAATATCTCTAAGCTGACATCGAAGAAATCATACTAGATAATGCCTCTGATTTGTCTGGTTTAACCCGCAGAATTTCACCACTTTCACACTTTGATTCTATAACCTTTTCTTTGCAATTTATTATAGCATCTTTCAATGTCAACCAATCCATACCTAAAATAACATCAAATACATTAAACGGCAACAACATCAAGTCGGCCAGAAAGTATTGACTCCGAATCATTAAAGGGCATTTCCTGCATACTTTATCAACTATCACACACTTGCCTAACAGATTCGACACTCTAATCATAAATTCTATGTTCTCAATAGGTATATTCATACTAGACACCAGTTTCATGCATACATATGAATGAGTAGAACTGGGATCAATCAAAGCAATAACATTAACATCATAAAGAGAAAATATACCAGTAATCACATCGGGTGATGAAACATCTTCACGTGCCTTTATAGCATAAGTTCAAGCTGGAGCCCTTGCTTCAGATTTAGCTGCTGAATCTCTGGCTACATTTTTGCTGCTTGCTTCATTTCTAGCTTTTCTCGAATATCTTCCCCTCGAGTCTGCACCACTAGCTTTTACATTCTGAAATTTTTCTTTCTCAGCTCTCTCTAGCCAGTCTCTAATAAAATGATCCGGAGAACCACACCGAAAACATTCATTCACTCTACATGGGCCAAAATGATTTCTGCCACACCACTGGCACTCGGGCTTAACAAATCTCGTATTTCCCACACTAGCCGTAGAAGTAGTCTGAGATTTAGGACCCACATTTTGCTTCTTAAAATTTCCATATGATTGTCCAGCCGAAACCTGTGAATGAGGATTCATATTTCTAGATTTTCTGGATTGCTGTGAGAATGAACTGCTCGTCGGTCTTTTCTTCCAATTTCTAGTCTCAGCCTCTACCTTTTTCTTCTCTTTAAGTAGTTCTTCAGCCTTACAAGCTCGATCAACAAGTACTACCATTTCTTTTAATTCAAGAATCCCAACAAATACTTTAATGCCTTCATTGAGTCCGTCTTCAAATTGTCTGCACATTTTAGCTTCTGTAGGAATATATTCTCTAGCATACTTACTCAACCTGACAAACTTCGTATTTAGTAACTATCATGTTCCCCAGCTTTAATTCAAGAAACTCTTTACGCTTCTGATCAATAAATCTTTCACTGATATATTTCTTTCAAAATTCTTCTTGAAAGAACTCCCAAGTTACTTTCTCTTTCGGTACTACTGAAGTCAATGTCTTCCACCAATGATAAGCTGAATCCCTCAACAATGATATAGCACATTTCAAGCATTCCTCAGGTGTACAAGATAATTCATCAAATACTCGAATAGAATTCTTGAGCCAAAGTACTGCTTTCTCGGTATCATCATCAATATTTGCCCTGAATTCTTCGGCCCTTTGTTCACGGATTCTGTCAACTGGAGTTTTGTGAAATTTCATCATATCTACACCTTGTGGCATCGGGGGTACAGGTTGAGGAATCGGGGGAGGTGGGGGAGGTTGTGCATTTGGGTTCGTACGAACGAACTCAGTATACCAGGCACTCATCATCTGGAGAAAGGCTTCCCGAGCCCCTTCTCCTCCTCCTTGACCAACAGTAGGAGGTGGATTTTCAGTTGGCACCGCCCCTTCAGCCGGAGCTGGTGTATTACTCTCTACATCATCAGCCACAACTGGATCAGGATCCATTTACTATAAAAATAATCATTTAAAAGGTCAGAAGTCGTCACACTATCACAATATATATATGGCATGTATAGCAAAATTTGTACATACAACACATTAGTCCAAGAACAGACTAAACCTGCTCTGATACCACCAAATGTAACGCCCCGTACTCGAGACCATCACCGGAGTCAAACAGGAGGTGTTAACAGACTTAATTCATTACTTAAACAGCTCAAACAATTTATTTTTAAAATTTCCTGTCAAGCTAGCAATCTGCATCATGTCACTTTAAAATTCATATCTCGAGTTCTGAAACTTAAAATCCAATTTCGTAAATTTTACTTGAAACTAGACTCATATATATATTTACTAATTTTTTTCTAGAATTTTTGGTCAAGCCAATTAGTACAGTTTATTAGTTAAATTCTCCTCTGTTTCAGGGTTTGACTACTCTGACCTCTGTATATTACGAATCAGATATCTCTCTGTACAGACTTTCAATGACTATGAAGTTTGTTTCTATTAAAACTAGACTCAATAAGGAATATGTACATATAAATTATGACTTATAATTATATTTTTACAATTTATGATGAATTTTTAAAGTCAGAATAGGGGATCCAGAAATCACTCTGGCCCTGTTTCACAAAAATTCAAATATCTCATAACATATAATTCATATACCTGTTTTGTTCAATCCATATGAAAATAGACTCATTAAGATTCAATTTAATAACTTATTCATCATTTAATTCCATTTCTACTATTTTTAGTAATTTTTCAAATTTACATCACTGCTGCTGACAGATTCTGTTTTATGGCAAATTTCACTTTACTAAGGATTTTCATGCACTAAATAGCATTTTAAACATACATAACATCAAATATGACTTAGATTGGCCATTCCAATGGCTAATCATTTACAAACCCTTTTCTTACCAAACCATATCCATATCATAAGATCAATTACACAAAGTGAGTGTTTTGCCATACATGCCACATTCAAAATACACAAGCCATTTTACCAATTTAAGCCTTCGAATAGTGTGAACAAGTCTTCGACCTATCCCGATTCTCAAGCCGGCTTGTCAAAACTACAATGAAAGAAAAGGAGGGAGTAAGCACAAATGCTTAGTAAGTTCACATGCAAATAGTAAGTAACATAATCACACAATCTCACATAAAACATCATTTGCATAAACAACACCAAGACATTCATGTTTCATTTACATTTAATAGCTTTCTACGATTTCATCATACCAAGTTTTCAACCCGAGGGTTTAAGCACATACCTGTCAAATTTTCTCATTTACCACACTTACCAACATGTCACCTTCATTTTAGGCCTTCTCCTTATTCACTTAAGATTCACCCGTTGAACACATCAGAATATAATTCGAATACGCGGATCTCATGAACATAAGAGCCATACCCGCAGCTAGACAAACTCAATAGCCTGCCGAACTTATGTAGCCAAGCTACGATCTAACCCGCCCATAAGTGAACTTGGACTCAACTCAACGAGCTCGGATGCCTAGTTACATCTCACGAACTCGGACTTAACTCAAGGAGTTCGGAACTCAACCATCCTAGTGACATGTCACTTGTATTCCAATCTAATCCCAAGCTTCAAACGAGCATTTTCCTCGATCACACATCTTTGCCATCTTCCACTGAATATCAATATCGATACTTCGGTGATAGTTCATACTCATCAAGTAATTCACATAATTACATATTATTCAACAATAACCACAAAGCATAATATTTCATGATAATAATCAGCATCATATCATATAAACAACATTAAATTGCTTAAAATGACAATTATGTTACTACATTTACACATGAACTTACCTCGGTACAAAATTATTAGCAATCGAGCCTATTTTTCGTAAACTTTATTTTTCCCTCGATCGCGACTTGAATCTCGTTTCTCTTGATCTATAATGTCAAATTAATCTTATTTAATACATACATTCATCAAAACAGCATTTAATACGAACTTTAGCAAAATTACATTTTGCCCCTAAACTTTTGCATAATTACACTTTTGCCCCTAGGCTCGGGAATTAAACTTCATCCCTTATTCTTATGTTTTATGACATGCTGATTATTTTTCCCTTCTATGGCAACATCAAATTCACACTCTAACATGTACTTATGACTATTAGGTATTTTTATCGATAAGCCCTTTTACTCGTTTTCGCTTAAAACCAAGTAGTACAAGTTGTCTAACATAATTTAAAACCTCATATTCTATCGTAAAACACCAAAATACACAAATTTCACCTATTTTCAAATATGAACCCTAGGTTGAATTATTGCTAGCATAAGCCTAATCGAGCTACCGAGATTCCAAAAACATAAAGAACATTAAAAACGGGGCTTGGAATCACTTACTATGGAGCTTGGAAGCTTGAAACAAACCCTAACTATGGAGAAGCCTTGAAATTTTGGCCTAATGAAGAAGATGGACAAAAATTGGCTTTTAATTTTGTTTTTAATTCATTTTAATAACTAAATGACCAAAATGCCCTTACTACTAAACTTTCCAAAAATTCCATCCATGTCCAATTTTTATCCATAGACTTAGAAATTGGTCAAATTTCTATATAAGACCTCCTCATTAATATTCCAAAACAATTTCATACTAAAAACTCCTAGAATGCAAGTTTTGTAAATTATTCGATTTAGTCCCTAATTTCAATTTAAGTACTTTAGGCATAGGATTTGTGGTCACACAATCATGCAATCATATCATAAACATCAAAATAATTATAAATAATTATTTCTATCTCGGATTTGTCGTCACAAAACCACTATTTCGATTAGGCCCTAATTCGGGATATTACACACTGTGAGTGTAGACATCCTGGAGAGTGCCAGAAAATGGCAGGTGGATGTTTCAAGTGTGGCTCTAAGGAACACATGTTAAGGGACTACCTGAATAGGGTTGAGGTTACATAGACTTAGAATTCTGTACCTGCATCTTCGATGGCTACAGGTTCGGAGCCAAGGTAAATGAGGTAATAGGAGACCAATTGGGCAGTGAGTTGTTGCTCATACTGTTGCTACTCAGGTTGAGACCGGAGGTCCAGGTCGGGTTTATGCCATTAGAGAGTTGTAAGATCAAGATTCGACAATAGTTATTGCAAGTACTTCCACTTTGTGGTATATTCCATTATTCTCTTCAGTTGATTATGGATTTATGCATTCATATATTTTAAGTTAATTGGCGTGTAAGTTAAAGGTTCCTGTAGAAATTATTAGTGTGGTTATGACTATTATTAGTTCCTTCGATGAAAGTGTTGTGGTGAATCGAGTATATCGTTAGTGTCCCTTTATGATATAAGGACAAGTCTTTTCTATCGAACTTATGGGATTATCTTTCTACGATTTTGATGTAATTCTTGTTATGGACTGGTTAATTCAGCATAAGGCTAAGGTAGATTTCTAGATGAAGCAGATTACTCTGCGAAATAGTGATGGGATAGAGATTATGGTTGTTAGGGTGAGACCTGAATTCTTGTCTAACATGGTTTCGGCCATGAAGGCTAAGAAGATTATGGGTAAAAGTTGTGAAGCCTATCTCGCTTATGTGATGAGCTCAGTTAACAAGGAATTGAAAGTTCAGTATATTTGTGCTGTTAAGGATTTTCCTTATGTGTTTTCGAAAGAATTACCTGGTTTGCTACTAGATCGTGAAGTAGAATTCGGTATTGAGCTCTCTCCTGGTAATGCACTAGTGTCTATTATGCCTTATTGCATGGCACCAAAAGAGCTTAAGGAATTAAAGTTAAGTTGCAAGAGTTGGTTGACTGAGGTTTCATTTGACTGAATGTATCTTCATGGGGTGCACCGATTTTGTTCGTAAAGAAGAAGGATGGTATGTTGCAATTATACATAGACTATAGATAGTTGAATAAGTTGACCATCAAGAATAAGTATCCTTTGCCTCAAATCAATGACTTGTTTGATAGGTTTAGATGAGTAACGATGTTTTCAAAGATAGACTTAAGATCAAGGTATTATCTATTGAAGGTGAAGGAGTCTGACATTATGAAAACCATTTTTAAGACTTGGTGTGGGCATTATGTGTTTTTGATCATGCCTTTTGGTTTAACTAATGCCCTTACTGATTTCACGGACTTGATGAACCGTGTTCTCCATTTGTGCTTAGATTAGTTTATAGTTGTCTTCATAGACGACATTCTAATGTATTCTTGTTTAGATGAGGATTACGATGCACATCTGAGGATTGTTTTACAGATTTTACTGGAAAAGCAGTTGTATGTAAAGTTGAGTAAATGTGAATTTTGGCTAAAAGAGTTAACTTTCTTAAGCCATGTTGTGTTAGCTGACAAAGTCCGTGTGGATCTGAAAAAATTTGAAGCCATATTGGAGTGGAAACCGCCAAAGAGTGTTATTAGTTTTGAAGTTTCTTGGATTTGGTTGGCTATTATTGTAGGTTCGTTGAAGGGTTTCCCCTTATTGTTGCACCATTAACGAAACTACTTCAGAAAAATGTGGTGTTTCACTTGTAACAGCTCGCTTTTAGTGAAATCAGAACAATGTTTTCAAGACCACAAATTTGATGAGTAAATTATTATTTTATTATTTTAATATCTACGGTATGTTAGTAGAGTCTTATAAAAAAATTGTTAAGAAATTTTGACGTTTGCATGCTTAATTAAGTGAAAAAGACTAAATCGTAAAAGGTGCAAAGGTAGAATTCTAGTAGTTAAAGGTATTAATTAGCTATTAATTTAAATGTAAGGGAATTTATATTGTATTTAGACCATTATTATTAATGGACAAAGATGGACGCATTATTAAGTGATTTAAAGGTTAATAAGCAAGATTAATTTAGTAATTTAATAATTATGTTAAGTAAAATAACATAAACTAAAAATATCATATTCTTTAGTTCTTTTTGCCATCAAAAATAAGAAAGAAAACTCCATTGAAGGAGCTTGTACATTCGGTTAGTATTTTTCATTGCATGTAAGTGTTATATTAACCCGTTTTTAATGATTTTTATGTTTCCGGGATTGTTGTAGCTTAACCTAGCTAGCCCAAGGATTAATTTGTAAACTTGTTAAACATTTAGGTTTTTTTCATGAATGATCCCATAGGACTTTTTATGTTTGTGGAAGATTATGAGTTCTTGTTATTAAATAAACAAGTTTTGTAAAGGAATTTTTGATGAAATTCTTATTTAGGAACTTATTTGTAAAAATGATAAAAGTTTATGATAAAATCATGAAATGGTGATTTGTATGAGGTGGTAGGTGTCCCTAGTGATTTCGGCTACATGAATTAGGGATGAAAATGCTTAAATTTCAATTTAAGAGCTTAAGGACTAAATTGTGAAAAAGTTAAAATGTTAGGGGAAAAATTGTAATTTTACAAAAAAATGAATTATAAATAATTTCGTAGTGGAAATATTAAACGAATTGAATTTATCTATTTAGATCAAGATAAACCTCGTATGAATTTAGATCGGGGAAAAGCGAAAGCCTTGGATTGATCGACTACATTTTTACGCTTTGTTTGTCGAGGTAAGTTCGTATGATTAAATAACATTTAATGTTATATTGATCTATATATTCATGTATTATTTGCAATGAAATTAAATGGTGGAAATCCGACGATGTTACGTTGATTATCGAGTCCCGTTTGAACCTTAAAAATACGTAGGATACAAATGACATGTCATTAGGGTTTCCATGTTTCGGGTGCTAATTTTGAATGTCCTACTGATGGCTGAGGTCCTGCATTTGTTGTGGATACTCTACAGCGTGTGTGAGAAGCATAGTGTAGCTTACATTCCGACCTACAACTTATATGAGCAGACCCATTTCACAACTCGTGTGAGCAACTATGTAAAGGAAAAGGAAAGGTTACAATTATGTTTTGCACACTTTGTGTGAGCTTTCCCGCATATCCGATGTTATTCTAAATGGTTCAATTGGCATGAAAAGGAAAGGAAAGGCAAGTGACCAAATGAACTATGCCATGAGTCTATGAAAAAGGATTGAAATGGAAATGTTCAATGAAAGTATACCCATGTTCATGAAAATGATGATTTCAAATGAAGTTGTTCATGTATAATGACTTACCTTATGATAATTCAAGTGAATTATGAGTTAATGCACTAACATGTATTGTTGATCATGCTTAGGCTTGTTCCAATCTTATGGTTGGATTGTATCATGCTTAATTTTAATGTTATGCATTGAAATAGTAAGTTATGTTCATGATTTATGAACTTACTAAGCGTTATATGCTTACGTAGTTTTCTTTCCTATGTTTTATATATAATCGAAAGCTCGATCGGGTTGGAAGTTCATCAAAGATCTATCACACTATCCAACGATTATATCGATAGTTATTGATGTTTTGGCCAAGGTTATAATGGCATATATAGGTGGACTTGTGTTTGAATGTTAGATGATAAGTTTGGCATGTACATGTTATTTTGGTTGATGTATTTTTGGTTCTTTTGATGCCTTGTTGGTATGTGTTAAATTGGGTAAGATTTGATGCATGCTTGAGTGACCAAATGGTATGTTTATAAGGAAGTTCTAATGATCATGATTATGGTATGATTGGAAGTGGTATTGATTATGGTTGAGATATGGTAAGTGTACATGTTTAGGTATGTTTGGTTGATCGTAATTGAGGTGCCTTGTATGGCATATTGGTTGTATGTAAATGGTCTATTGAATTGGTCATTTTATGCATGTTTTGGTAAGGTTTTGGTGCTTTGAATTTGGACACAAATGGTGCTCAGATACAAGTTTGAAATGGTAATAGAAATGAGTTGATTTTGGCCAATTTCATGTCCACACGGCCTGAGACACGGGCGTGTGACTCAGCCGTGTGTGACACACAGCCATTCAACACGGCTATGTGTCCCCCATAGGTTTTAAGGTTTGCAAGTCAGTCCATTACACGCCCTAGCACACAACCTAGCACATGGGCGTGTGAGGCCATTTCGAGAGTTGCACGGCCTGGAACACGGGCATGTGGCTTGGCCATGTGACCCAACTTCAAAATTTACAAGGGCTGGAACGCGACTGTGTGTCCCTATTTCAAATGTTACACAGCTTAAGACATGGGCATGTGTCTCAGCCATGTGAGTCACAAGGCCGTTTGACCCCTACAGTTTAAATTTTCTAACTTTTTCCTCAACTTTCTGAATGATTCCATTTTAGTCCTGAATTGTTTCTAAAGTTTTTTTAAGGGCTCGAAGGCTCGATTAAGGAGCGATATGCATGTTGATGATCAATTTATGCCATGTTTATGTTGAGGTACTAAATGTATATTGTAAAGTTATAGTTTTTACAGTAATGCTCCATAACCCTATTTCGATAATGGATAAGGGTTAGGGGTGTTACATGAATGGACTAATGAAAGACATAGAAGTTTTTAACAACTTGAGGCAGTGTTAACTGAGGGACCCGTGTTGATTCAACCAAATCCTGGAAAATATTTTGTTGTTTATAGTGATGCTTCATACTTCGGAAACTATTGTGTGTTGATGCAAGAAGGCAAGGTTGTGGCTTATGCCTCAAGACAGTTGAAGATGCATAAGCGTGATTATCTAACCCACGACTTGGAATTAGCTATTTGTGCTCAAGATTTTGTACCATCATCTGTACAGTGAGAGATGTATTATCTATATATATCATAAAAGCCTTAAGTTCCTCCCCACTCAAAAGTAGTTGAATTTAAGGCAAAGACGGTGGATTGAAATTTTGAAGGTTTATGGATGTGTGATAGAATATCAGCCCGACAAAGTGAATGTAGTCGCAGACGCTTTGAATAGGGAGTTGATGATGGTATTGCGATCCATGTTTCCGCATTTGAGTGTAACCAAAAATGGTCGGTTGTTGGCTGAACTTCAAGTGAAACCAACTTTGTCTCAGCAAATTAAGGAGAATCAGTCATTAGATGAGGAATTGGTAAAGAAGATTGGACAGGATGAACAAGGCGTTAAAGGAGATTTTGATGTCAATGCAAATGGTATATTAAATTTCTGAGGAAGACTTCATGTGTCACATGATATTGATTTGAGGTAGATGATTCTTACCGAGGCACATAGTAGCCTTTACACTATGCACCCCCGATAGTGATAAGATGTACCATGACCTCTGAAAGGTCTATTGGTGGCCTGGGTTGAAACAAGATGTTACAGATTTTGTGACTCGCTAAAAAGTATCAGGTACCTTGTACCGGTGTTGAATACCTTACCGATGGCTGAGATCCTACATGTGTTGCGGATTCTCCGCAACTCATGTGAGCAACATCGAGTAAAGGTTAATGTCCCAATTTGTAACTCATGGGAGTAACTATATTTCACAGCTTATGTGAGCAATTTTATCTCGAGTATCCAAGGTTAATTTACTATAGTTCCCCGGACAAAAATAAGTTACAAAATAGAATCGAAATAAAAGTTCATATGTATAAATATGGTATTCATGATTTGAGCATGGTCATTATGTTCAGTAAGCATACTTATATATATGTGTTATTTTCACATCCCAAAAATCATGTTAGTAGAATTGGGTTTTTGAATCGATAGTGGTCACGCCATGATTTTCAAGGTTATCTTTGTGTGTTGTTAATAAGTGACTTACTGACCTGATAGTTAAGAGTTTGTGAGTTCATCCTTGAAACCCAAGTTTGAATCCCTTCCCTTGCATCATTTCTATTTGTGTGCAATTTTACTTCAAATCATAGAGTTGTCATGCCCTATTTAAATTTAGTTATCGTTAATTTTTGAACAAGATCATGTGCTAGCCTAATGTCTAAGAACAAGCATAACTTCCTTTGAGACCTAAGTTCGAGTCTCCGACCTTGCATTTTATTTTTAATTTTGGCAGCCCCTTGGTCAACCCCTTTACTGCCCATTTTACTTTACGTGCTTCAAAGATTTTTTATTCCCTTTTCTTCCTCCTCATTCCTTCTTTGCTCCCTTATTCACTCCCCTTTTTCCCCCTCTTTCCTTTTTTTCCCCTTGTTTTACTCTTTGCCAGCCATCCTTAACAACTAAAGAAAACAATTATTTTGTTTTCTCTTTCATTTCTTCCACTCCTCACGTCTTTTTCTATCTTCCACTTGTGCCTCCACCTTTTCACTTTTTGCCACCACATTGACCACCTTTTAGCCCATATTGAACCACTTCAACAACCGTTCCACAACCACCTCTCCCTTTTTCCTTCCTCCTCTATTGTCGGACTGTCACCGCCATTGCCACTATCGTCAGCACCACCCATGTTTCTTCATTTTTTCTCCTCCCTTCATTTCTTTGGTCATAACTAAATCCCTATCACTCCTATTCTTTTCAATTTTTTAAATAATATTCATACTCACCTTTTCTTTATTTTCATTTTTTCATATTCGTTCCTCTTCCAACCACTTGAGTTTTCCATTGAGATTGTAAAATCTCTAATTTAGCTCGATATAGTGTAATTGAGGATTAGTTCATCTAATCTCAATTCTTTCTTCTCTTTAAGTGAGTTGAATCTAATGTCTAATGTATGTATATTATGTTTTTTTGAAGGATCCAATCCAAATCGTTCAAATTTGCCCTAATGTAAGGGAAGTACTTGGATCTCTGTTCGAACAAGTAATAGATTAAGTTCCTCACTTGATTTTGTAAGAGAACTATATTGGACTATAATTGAAACTAACATATGTATTTGGTGTTGGTACCATTATATTATGATTAGATTAAGTGATATCTGATTAGATTGGTAACATTGAAGTGTGGAGGATTAAATCTTGTATCACGAGATCTTTATTCCAAGTGTGGGTTTTAACATACTGAAGTTGTGTATGATTTGTCTTTAAATATTATATAATTATAATTAATAAAATAATAATTGTTTAAATATTCTTCAAATATTGGCTAAACAGAATACATTAAGTATTCTTGGTGATTGATAAATCCTCTATTATGATTGATTTTAAGTGCCTCTGATCTGAAATATCCGTGATGTCATATATGTATGTATGTTTTTATATGACTTGGTCATTTTTCGCATATCATGTGATATTAAAGCATGTCACTAATCTATTATTGAAACTTATTGCATGATAAATCATGTACACTATTACTGAAATTTTAGTCACATGTTAAAAATGTGGTTACTAATACTGATATTACTAGAGGCATCATTAAATGTGCTCACTGTACTGTTTTATCGAATGCATCACAATTCATGCCACTGTTTCTTCCACTAAATACATGTTTTAATCATGCATCTGTTGTAACACCCCCTACCCATACATAAACAGGGTATTTCAAAAAATACAAGTCATAAAAATTCATTCCAAATTAAGACCGATCAAACAAAATCATATTGTCCTTATCATGGACCTACGAGGTCCAAAACATACATTAAAAGTAACCCGGAACTAAACCAAGAACTTAAGAAAATTCTAAGAAAGTTTCTAGGTTTAAGCCTCACATGCCCGTGTGGAGGCAATGCACACGCTCGTGTGCTTTGGGACACGCCCGTGTCCCTTAACCGTGTGGAATTTTTAGAATTTATTTTTCATTTCGAACCTACAGGGGTTTTCACACGGCCGAGCACATGCCCGTGTCCCTAGCTTGTGTCCCTCACACGGCCTAGACAAGCCTATGTCATCACCCGTGTCCAAAAACCTAGACATTCTGTTATGATGTCATCATTCATTTAGGGGCACATGGCCAAGGCGTACGCCCGTGTTCTAGACCGTGTCTTCCACACAACTGAGACACACGGCCGTGTGTCTGCCCGTGTGTTTGCTACCATGCATACTGACTTAGAAATTTTCGGTGCAGGGGACACACGGCCATTCAACACATCCATGGGGCAGACCGTGTGTCACACACAGCCTAGAAACATGCCCGTGTGTCTACCCATGTGGACCTTTTTGGAGGCTATATTCCAAGCCAATGGTCACCCTCAATCACTCATACATTCAAACACACTTTATAACATGCAACACGACATATTTGTGCACTCAAACATTCCACACCATGGCACTCTCACATCTTCATGATGTCATTTTATTGCACACTCATTTGTTACACTATTTAGAGGCATTCCACACCAATTTCATGCATTATTAAACTTGTTACCATAACTTCAATTTGTGTATCCATGCACTCACCAAGAAATACCATGTCCTACCATCAAAACACTAGCACATGCATGTATGGGTAATTAGATTACAACCCGAATGATCAAATATGAGCCGTATCACATGGCCATTACAAAATGAATCATCATTATCATAAGCCTTCACAATTTGGCCAAATAGCATGACACATATCACAAAATGACCAAGTTTTCTATACATGTCATACTCAAAATAATAATTTCACTATATCCAATATTCTTTTGATAGTGTGATCGAATACTCCAACAACTTTTGATCCCCAAGCTAGCTTGGCGGAACTACAAAGGATGGAAAAAGAGAGGGGAGTAAGAATTAAAGCTTAGTAAGTCCACATGCAAATAATATGCAATAGTGGTAAACAATTAACATGCAAAAACTTGATAATATATACATAAAGATTATTCTTCATTCAAACCTCTTTTCTTACTCATTATATGCACATATATACACTTGCTCATCGTAAACTGATCTTTATTAAGGCATCACTCATAGGTTTAGCATGCATAACTGTACTTATCGTAAAGTATTCATAACCATACCTCTTTCATATGTCCTTCTCAGGACTCTCATTACATTCATTACAATACCCGTTGAACTTCGGAATAAAACCTTGCACATAAGTGCCTAATATAACAATGTAGCCGAAGCTACCACATAACATGTAACACATCCATAATGAACTTGGACCTCTCAACAAGCTCAGATGTTACATGAATCTCATCCATCATGAACTTGGACCACTCAACGAGCTCGGATTCTTGCATCCATAATGAACTCGGACCTCTCAATGAGCTCGGATGCCACATATCTCATGAACCCGGACCACTTAACGAGTTCGGACTTCTTAGTTCCTAGTGACATGTCACTTGTATCCTAAACTATTCCTACGGTTCAAACGGGATTTTTCCTCACTTGCATATAGTATCTCCATCGTACTTGCTCGTAACGTCTTAAAACACGACCATAATAACATTCATACTTTCAAAACAATCAATAAGCATATAACTCATAATTACAATAAAACATTTATCACATTATATTAAAGCATTTAAAACATACTACCATACCACATTATTTGCATATGTACTTACTTCAGTACAAAATGGTGGTAATCAAGCCTAGTCGTCGTATACTTTATTCTTTCCTCGATCAAGTCTCGATTCACATTTTTCTTGATCTATAATGCTTAATTTAACTTAATTATTATTCACCTTATTCAAACGGGTCCATAAATCATTCTTTTGAAAATTTACATTTTTGACCCCTAAACTTTCACATATTTACAATTTAGCCCCTAGGCTCGTAAAATGAAATGAATACATTTTCTTGATTACCCAAGCTTGGCCAAACCTTTTCTATGCTCATATCAGCCCATATTTTCTTTTATTTCACATTATTACTACTCACTTTTTCACTTTTACAAACAAGTCCTTTGTTTAGGTGTTTTCACTAAAAATCACCTAATAAAAGATGTTCATCATGCATCAAACATTCATATTCCTCCATTAATCATCAAAACACAAGCATGTCATGCATGGGTCAATTTTCATACATGAACCCTAGCTCAAAATATAGCTTGAAATGGGTAGACCATGTGATCGGGACTTTAAAAATATAATCATATAATAATTATTTCTTTCTCATATTTGTGGTCTCGAAACCACTGTTTTGACTAGGCCCTAATTCGGGATGTTACATCTGTACTGCTCTGTTATTTTTAAAAACATGTCATATTGCATTTAGGGTTGGGTTGATTATGAAAGGAGAAATTACTAGTAGCTTGTCTGCAACATTGGTGGCTTGTCCACAATACTGGTAGTTTATCTGCAATTACTAGTGGCTTGACCGCAATACTAGAAGTTTATCTACAATTACTGGTGGCTTGTCCACAAACTAGTGTGTTATTGGCTAGATGAGCTCTAAGGAACTCTTATTATGTTGTGTAGCGGAGTTAAGTAGGAACCTTTCTAAAATTGCTTTGACATGATCATGTATACACAAACTATGAATTCTATACTGTTTATGACATTCTGTATATTTACTGGCTTGAGTGTTATATTTATTATTTATTACTATTTTCTAGAGTTAAGACTCACATTGAGGTTATTATCTCACTCCTTAGTTTTTTTTATTTTACATATAACTCCTGAGGTCAGGACTTGGACACAATTGAAGGAGGAGTTTCTTAGATGTTTTCATTTTTTAAGTACTTTAAATTTAAATTTAATAATTGTTTTAGGATTGTAATAATTTTCTCTATGGACTGTGGCATAGGATTTTTTTGGGTATTTTGATTTTGATTTGCATGATTTTAAATTTTAAATGAATTATTTGATTTTGGATGATTATGCATGAAAAATTAGTTTATACCAAAAAATCAATACTATCACTAATTTTTGCTGCAATATTGAAAATAAGTTTTTTAATAAAATACAACTTAGTTTTTTGAAATAAATAATCTTTACAAATGAAACTTTTAAAGATACGTGATTTTTTTTAAATTAATATATTTTCATGAAATAGAAACAAATAATCGATTTTACTAGTTTTGAATAAAAAGGAAAATGGTTTTGAATTATGTTAAAAATTTCGAAATTTTTTCTATGCCATTCCAATGGCCAATGTAGCATTCAGAATTCGACCATAACGTCTAGGCCGACTTTGGGAGATTATAGTTATGCTTATCATGTGACAATTAACTAACCATTTTTATTATGGCATGAATTGTATAAAGTGTCAAGGAATACCATGTTTCATGTAATTGTGTTTTCAATTTTTGAGTTATGTAATGTCAGGTAAGTTGTGTTTAATTTCGTACAAACTTACTAATTATTAAGTAAGCTTACCTTTGTTTCATTTTCTTCCTTGTAGATTGTCGAAAATCATGCAATCAACTAGATCAAGTCAGAGCTCACATTATCGACCTAACAATTTTAGTAGACTTTTGATCATTTTGCCTCAGTTATGAGTGGTGAAAATGGTTATATATATTTGAGATTGAAACCTTTGAGTTGGTCTCACTTGATATGTACATAGGCTTGAATGGTATAAGTTTCTATTTTGAATAGAAGTGATCTTGATCCATATGAATAACTTGATCTTTAAATGTTTATAGGACATATTTATATATATATTTTTTATGCACAACTAGATGTTGCATTGATGATAGTATGGTTCACATATATATATATCTATGATGCTTGATCATGAGTATGGCATAGTATGCAATTAAGCTTGATAGGTTTATGTATTCATTTGAATGTTGGAAGATATGTACTTTGCAAGTAAAGATAGATTGAATGTAATTGATGGATATCTTATTGTGGATGATTGCTAAGGTCTTGTAGTTAAATTTTCTAGTAAATGACGTTGGATCACCAGTACACCCCATGGCGCAACGGAAAAATAAATCTAATGATCACATCCAGGGATCCATGTGCGAAGAATGAATTGGGGTGAGAAGGGTATGAACTATTACCCTTAATGTTTAGAAAATCAAAGATAATTGTTCTGAAACTGATTACACAATTGTATGTCAATTCCAAGCCGCTATGGAAAGTTTTGGTCTCTACGTAATCCACCCAATGTGACAACGAACGCAAGAACTCTCTCAAACATTTTCAGAGAGAAAAAATCATTGAAGACTGCTAGACCTTATACACTATA
The DNA here is from genome assembly GCF_007990345.1 of Gossypium hirsutum. NCBI lineage: Eukaryota > Viridiplantae > Streptophyta > Magnoliopsida > Malvales > Malvaceae > Gossypium > Gossypium hirsutum. The sequence continues at coordinate 39,718,289 of NC_053434.1, read as the reverse complement.
TTTCGGGTATTTAAGATTTTTTCTTAAAAAACCCTATATTTCCTAATTCGGGATTAGTTGATATCTTAATATGAATCAAGATTCATGACAATAATTAATCGAATGTAGTAATTATAATTACCATAATTATAATAATGTTTGATCAAAAATTACACTTACAATCATTATAATAATATTCGATTGTAAATTATAATTACAATAATTATAACAAGGATTTCGAAAAATTATGTTTGGTTAAATTTTATATGAATCAAATTCATATATATTAATTTAACCATGTTCTCATTATGTGATATCCAATTTAAGTTCCTAATTAAATTAATTTTATAATCAATTTAATTTATGTGATAGCCAAAAAATAATACCAATTATGTTTGGATTCCGTTCATTTCAACCATAGGGTGTGACCCGTTAGATTTTTATAATGTTAGCCGTAATACTAGAATGATTCTAATATTACAAACAATGAGTGGCATCTAGCAATGCATCATTACTACCTAAGTTACAAGAATTCATGATTCGACATAACCTCTCTGTGATTAACCCTTCATGTATTAAATCCTTTTTTCCTTTATATCTAGAATGGACACCAGTCATGGAATAGTCACACTTGCATAGTCCATCTAATGTTTCTTGATATCCTGAGTAGACTATGATAAAAAAAAATAAGTATGATATCTCATATCAACTTATACGAGCATGGCTATGCATTTCTAGTCTCACTCAATCAAGTGGCCTAAGATATTGCTCCCATTATGTAGGACGGACAAATCTTACATTGATCAACCATGTCCTACTACATATATTATGGTATATACAACATCAGTCTTTATAGAACAACCAATTATGATGGGCGTTTGATTGTATCAAAATATACAACTCACGATGTTGGGATAATAATGATCTCAAGTCTGAGGATCGTATACATAGTAATCACTACGAGTAATGTTGTGACTATTACATAATAATCCAAGAAACATACTCTTAGCAGGTCAATCCAATATGTTGTTCTCTAACACACATACTCATGTATTGATTTTGACATACCATATTAATGATAACACTTTGTCATCAATAAACTACACGTTAGTCTTCATGCATTATTGTTGTCCAAGCCCTCAATAATACTCGACTAAGGACCTTTTAAGAATACTTTTAAGAATAATCATATTATTCTCAAGATATTACTATAAAATGGTTTATTTATATACACAGAAAAGAAACTAAAATAATAATAACAATGCCTTATATTAATAAACGAAGTAAAACAAGTATGTTGTTACAATCATCTCATTGCTGGTCTTTGGGCATACTCTAAAAACTGAATGATATTGAAACTGTGTTTAGTTTCTTTGGTACCAAAATGAAAAGATGTGATTGCATACTTAGTTACAAACTGAAATAGGTAAGTTTGTTAATAGATCACGGTTTATTTGTGATGTTTGGAATGCTTTGGATTGAGTTTTATGAAAGTCTTAAGTATGTCTGCAACCTCCCCAACCCGACCTAGACGTTAGACTCAAATTCGAAAGATTACATTGGCTACCGAAATGGCCCAGTAAGCTAATGGAGTTTATAAACAGTTAATTTAAAACATTTGTTTATCTTAGAAGAAAATTTAGTCTATTTTCAGAAAAAATCATGAGTAAAACCAAACCGGTTAAGTTATCATCTTCTTTGTATTGGAGATTACTTTTAATAACTTAGATAATTTTCCCGTTTATTTATTATTCAGAATTCATCTATAACCTAGCAACAGAAAAGTGATATCTACTTATAATTTTAATAAAATTTGAATTTCATGCATAATTAATTGATATATATATATTTCAATATCGTAAAGTCAAATTAACTACCATGCGTGCTATAAAAACCCAAAACCTAAGCCCCATGTCATAGTTCAAAGATCGAGTAACACAGTCTTTGAATAAAAAATATAAAAATATAAAATAATAAATCTATAATTTTATAAAAATATATATAAATCCAAGTTGAGACCCTCTGAATGTCATGTATGAATCCTCAAAACCGGTTAAGTTATCATCTTCTTTGTATTGGAGACTACTTTTAAGAACTTAGATAATTTTCTCGTTTATTTATTATTCAGAATTCATCTATAATCTAGTAGCATAAAAGTGATATCTACTTATAATTTTAATAAATTCAAAGTTCATGCATAATTAATTGATATATATATTCAATGTCGTAAAATCAAATTAACTGTCATGCTTGCTATAAAAACCCAAAACCTAAGTCTCATGTCATAGTTCAAAGATAAAGTAATACAGTCTCTAAATAAAAATATCAAATATCAAATATCAAATAATAAATATATAATTTTACAAATATATATATAAATCCAAGTTGAGACCCTTCGAATGTCATGTATGCATCCTAACCTGATGGGTTATCTATAGAGATGGAAATAAAAGGGGAGTGAGCTATGAAGCTTAGTGTAAGTTCAATCACAAGAAAATCAGTGCAAATAGTCAATATAACATACTAAATAACAACTCATAGAATATCCACAATCTATTATGAATTCAGAGTATCAATCTTATGAATCAACCATCAATGTAATATCTCAAAGTTCACAGTTTATGTATGCACATGTTTGTGAATGGCAATGCAATTTTAGTATATCAAAGAGAGATCCTGCCCAACTCCGCTACACACAAAAATGAGAGTTTCCCGAACTCCAACAACCTTCACACTAGGTTGTGGTTAAACCACCAATGATTTGCAGATAAACTGCCAATGGCTATGGACACATAGCAGAATTTACAAATGAGAACTGCCACTAGGTTGTGGATACACATCAAAATATCACAAATAAAATATGCCACTAGGATATAGATGCACAACATATTTGCAGGTAAAAGCTACCAATGAATTGTGGATGTACAGCATACTTGCAGTTAAAGGGAAAATAATGTCAATGGTTGTGGGTGCACTGCAAATTTGTAGATAGACTATCGATGGTTGTGGTTTGCACAACAAATTTGCAGATAAACTGCCAATGCTTCTCCATACATATCATCCAACCAATTGCAATGCAATATGGCATGCTTATAATAGATCGATACGGTAGCAATTAATATGCTAATAACAAATAAATATGTAAGCAATTAATATGCTTATAACAGATCTGTACAAAAGCAATTAATTTGCTTCTAACAATTCAAATCAATAGCAAGAGACATGCTTATCATGTGTTTCGTTTAATTGTAACACCCCTTACCATCATGCAAATATCAAAAATTTAGTACTTTTTTCTTAGTGCATCATGCAAATATCAAAAATTTCTTAACAGAATTTTAATACTATCTTACTAACGTCCCATAGAAACTAAAATAATAATAAAATAAATTTTTAACTATTCAAATTTGTGGCCCCGAAACTAGTGTTCTGATTTCACTGAAAACGGGTTGTTACAACCCTCCCCTAAAAGAATTTTTGTCCCAAAAAATCTTACCAAAAAAGAGGTTCGGGTATTGTACTTTCAGAGCATCTTTTGATTCCCAAGTAGCTTCTTCTATACCGTGACATTGCCAGAGAACTTTCACCAAAGCTATACTTTTATTTCTCAATTATTTATTCTCTCGATACAGAATATTGATCGGTTCTTCGCTATACGTCATATCAGGTTGAATCTCAATGTCAACAGTTGAAATCACATGTGAGGGATCCAATCGATACCTTCGTAACATCGACACGTGAAATACATTGTGGATCTTTTCTAACTCTAACGGTAATTCTAATCTGTAAGCTACCGGCCTAATTCTCTCAATAATCTCATACGGCCTTATAAACCACGGACTAAGTTTTCCTTTCTGACCGAATCGAAGGACTTTCTTCCAAGGTGACACTTTCAAAAACACTTTTTCGTCAACTTGAAATTCAATGTCCTTTCTTTTCAAATTGACATAAGACTTCTGTTGATCCGGAGCCATTTTCAGACTGTCACATATCACTTTAACTTTTTCTTCAGTTTACCATATCAAATCAACACCAAATAGCTTTTTCTTACTAAGTTTGATAAATATAATTGAGTTTGACACTTTTAACCATATAAAGCTTTGCATGGTGCCATTTTAATGCTCGCTTGGTAACTATTTTTGTACGCAAATTCAATCAACTGGCAGAAATCTCTCTTAGTTACCTTCGAGCTCCAAAACACAACATCGTAGCATATCTTCGAATATTTGAATCACTCGCTCAGATTGACCATTTGTTTGAGGATGAAATGTTGTACTAAAATGTAGTCGAGTACATAGAGCTTCATGTAACTTGCTCCAGAATCGAGATGTAAACCGTGGATCTCTATCAGAAATAATAGAAAGTAGCACACCATACAACCGAACAATCTTCGCAGCACACAACTTTGCTAATCTCTCGAGTGAAAAATCCGTACGTACTGGAATAAAATGTGTGAATTTTGTCAAACGATCAACAATGACCCAAACAACATCTTTCTTTCTCGAAGACAAAGGCAATCCCGATACAAAATCCATCATGGCATACTTCCATTTCCATTTTGGAATCATCACTGGTTGTAACAAACCAAAAGGTACCTGATGTTTAGCTTTAACTTGCTGAAAAACTAAACATCTTGATATGAACTTTGAGATCTCTCGTTTCATACCTGGCCACTAGTACATTTGTTTTTAATCATCATACATTTTATTACTACCAGGATGAACAGACAAGCTACTACTATAGGCTTCTTGTAAAATTTTCTGAATGAGATCAGAATTTCCTGGAACACAAATCCTACCTTTGAAGTACAAACTACCAATGGAACCAACATAAAAATCTAAATCAGGTGTCGTCTCAATCTGTTTCCATTTGGTTGTCAATACATTGTCACATTTTTTAGCTTTGTAAATTTATTGTAAGAACATCGGTCTAGCTTTTAACTCAGCAAAATCAAACCATCATCAATCAATTCTAATCTCGTATTTAAAGTTCGCAGAGCAAACATAGACTTTCTATTTAAAGCATTAGCAACAACATTAGCCTTTCCCGAATGATAATCAATGTTTAAATCGTAGTCTTTCAATAACTTGAGCCATCTGAGCTATCTCAAATTCAAATCTTTCTGTGACATCAAGTACTTTAAACTTTTATGATCCGTGAATATATGAATTTTTTCTCCGTACAAATAGTGTCGCCAAATCTTCAAAGCAAATACCATCATTGCAAGCTCTAAATCATGCACCGGATAATTCTTTTCGTGCGGTTTCAATTGTCTAGAAGCATATGCTATCACCTTGCCCTATTGCATCAAAACATAGCCCAAACTGTTTAATGAAGCATCACTATAAATCACAAATTCTTTACCTGACTCTGGCAGAACTAACATCGGTGTCTAATGTTTTCAATTGATTAAAGCTTTGTTGACAGTTCTCTGACCATTCAAACTTAACATCTTTTTGCAACAGTCTCATCAACAGTGTAGGAATCATCAAGAATCCCTTGACGAATCTTTTGTAATATCCGGCTAAACCCAGAAACTTCTTACCTCAAATAAATTTCTCAGATGCTTCCAATCTACGACAGTTGAAATTTTTCTCGGATCCACTCTAATGCCATCTATTGATACAACATGTCCTAGAAATACTACTTCCCGAACCCAAAATTCACATTTGCTAAATTTAGCAAACAATTGTTTTACGCGTAAAATTTGCAAAACGATTCTCAAATGCTCAACATGCTCTGTCTCATCTTGTGAATAAATCAGAATATCATCAATGAATACCACTGTAACACCCCAAGCCCGGCCTAGAAGTTTGGCTCGAATCTGGCGTGTCACATTGAAGTGTTTTTCGGAAACCATGTTTCCATTAAAAACCCTTCTTAGTAATTAAAAACTTGTACCCTTTTTAAACCTTGTTAGAAAACCTCAGCTGAATATCATTCTTAACAACTTTGTAAAAAAAATCCTGGCAGTGGCGGACACTTAATTTAAAAACAATTGCGGTTACGTGATGTTTTGAACAACAGTAGTTGCTTTGGAAAACCATGTTCTAATACTAGCAATTATAAGAACAATAAATAAAATTCCAAATTTGAAATCCAGAAAATTACAACGGCTTTACAACAACCCACATAAAAACATTTAAAAGCAATAATCAAAACTATAACATAAATAGTGTGTGTGGCTTCCTCCGAGCCCCTCGTAGCCCTGATCCGTCTAAGGCTGGAAATTACCTGAAAGGTTAATAAACGGGGTGAGTTTACGAAAACTCAGTGTGAAATCCCCAACTATAAAAAGGAACAGTCAGTCATATAAAAGAATTAAACGTCTGGCCCCAGCCTTACTTACAGTTTCAGTACCAATTGGGCCTTAGCCCATTATAACAGACAGTACCAGATGGGCTTTCACCCATTACAGAATAAGAAACATTATCAGAACTAGAATCAGAATCAGAATCAGAATTAGGTGACAGAATCAGAATCAGTATCAGGTAACAGAATCAAAATCAGAACCGGTATCAGGTAACAGAATCAAAATCAGAATGTGAATGCAATCCCAACCCAGCCTATAACCAACCGCTACACTCCACCTGTACCAGCCCTACACTCCATGTGGGGAATAGCTCAACCCACCCAGCCCTACACTCCACAGTTGCAGCATTGCTGCTCAGATATCAGTAAGTTGAGGCAAAGCCTCCAGTACATGGACAAGCCACTTTCAGTACTTCCTCCATCAGTATAACCCATAACCCATGCAACAGATATAAATGTCATGGCATACAACATACAGAATCAGAATATCTGCCCATATTTGAATCAAACAGTCACAGTCAAGTTATTCATATCACCAACATATATTCACAATCAAATTCGTCAACCACACAGTCTAAGTCAGTCACTTGGCCACAAGGGCAAAATAGTCATTTAACACCTTAGGGGCAAAATGGTAATTTTACCCCACAAGGGTATCTCGATAATTCTACCCTACAAGGGTATTTCGGTAATTCTACCCTACAGGGGTATTTCGGTATTTCTACGCTACAAGGGTATTTCGGTAATTCTACCCTACAGGGGTATTTCAGTAATTCTACCCTACAAGGGTATTTCGGTAATTCTACCCCACAGGGGTATTTTGGTCATTCTACCCTACAGGGGTATTTCAGTAATTCAACCCTACAGGGGTATTTCGGTAATTCTACCCGAAAGGGGTATTTCAGTAATTCTACCCTACAAAGGTATTTCAGTAATTCTACCCTACAAGGGTATTTCGGTAATTACACAAAGGAAGGGTATTTTGGTAATTTTACAAACCAATGGTATTTTGGTAATTTTATTGATCGAGGGTATTTTGGTAATTTTGTAAACCAAGGGTATTTTAGTAATTTTCTACATTGAGGGTAAAATGGTAATTCTGTAAATCGAGGGTAAGACGGTAATTCTGTAAATCGAGGATAAAATAGTAATTTTATAAATCGAGGGTAAAACGATAATTCTGTAAATCGAGGGTAAAATAGTAATTCTATAAATCGAGGGTAAAACGATAATTCTGTAAATCGAGGGTAAAATAGTAATTCTATAAATCGAGGGTAAAACGGTAATTCTGTAAATCGAGGGTAAAAATAGTAATTCTATAAATCGAGGGTAAAAAGATAATTCTGTAAATCGAGGGTAAAATGGTAATTCTATCTTATAGGAGTATTTCAGTAATTTTACAAATCGAGGGTATTTCAGTAATTTTGCAAACTGATGGTATTTCTGTAATTTTACAAATCGAGGATATTTGGGTAATTTTATAAATCGGGGGTACTTTGGTAATTTTACAAGTTGAAGGTATTTCAGTAATTTGGTAAACTAAAGTATTCTAAACAGGGATAACAATACGAATGGGCCTAAAGCCCTTCTCGGCCCAAATGGGCCCACACGCTCGTGTGGCCCTTTTTAGCCCAAATCTAGCCACAGATATGAGATTCACCTAGCCTAGTCCAATATTTACTACACAATCAAACAACTTATCCAATTGGGCCCGTAGGCCCATTGGGCCTACATGGCCCCTTTCGGCACATCGCGGCCCGAAGTAGCCATCCTACAGCTAGAGTAGTGAGAAATACACACCTGATAGGAGACTGGAGTTAATCCGCGCTCCGAGCACTCTTAGCCGACGCCCAACCCAAACGAGCACGCCATACAGCGAAAGGGATCAGCCAAGAAAGGTACATTACTCTCCTCATGGTTCTCTCTATTTAAAGCCAGCTTCACATCCACTCTTATGTTAGCTTCCCGATGTGGGATCCCTCTATTATCAGAGTTTAAATTCAACACCAACTCTTGCCACCCCTTGTTAGCAAAATAAATGCTCTTCGCTTGCCATAAGTTTCGAATCCTGGACTTCCTTGCCACCTCTATAACGCAACCTTCCTGCCTCTTATGTGGCGCTACTTTGCCACTAGACCACAAGGTTTTTTGTGTCACAATTTCTCCAACAATATTCTTAAGGCCTACCTACTACACCCAGGGTTTGATTCACCTTAAACCAATTTTTTTTGCTAGAGTCCAGGTTTAAACCCAGGACTTCTCCAACACTTCTCAACACACTTAACCACTAAAACAAGCCTTCATTAGCGAAATTTACACGCACAACAAAATATTATAAGCTGCCTTCAACCGCTCCAATGCTCAAGGCCCAAAACTTCTAGGCCCAAATTCAGGGTGTTACAACTCTACCTCCCTTAAAGAAATTTCGTCCCCGAAATTTCCATCTAACAGGGTGGTCGTGTAACATCTACCCCACTATGCTACCGCTGCGCACTGTGATCCTACTATCACTATCACACTTCAACTAGAACTTGAAACATCTCATACATACAACACTTATTCATTGAAGCAGACACATATTTATCACACATATATACAATTTCTATATCCAAACATCACGTCCACATAAAATAAATACCAAATTTAAATTCAGACCAATATCTAAAGAATCCACAGTATTTCAATTTCTAAACAAACAAAAGTATTCAGAAGACTTACGGATTCGGCGCCGGAGACTCGGTGTGCCACACTTTTTAAGAAAAATACTTCAAACTGAACACGTGGTTGAAAATAATTTTCTGAACATCAACCTTTGAAAACCCAATCCACAGCCGAGTTGTTGCAACCTGGCTCTGATACCACTAAATGTAACACCCCAAACCCAGCCTGGAAGTTTGGCTCGAATCTGGCGTGTCACATTGAAGTGTTTTCGGAAACCATGTTTCCATTAAAAACCCTTCTTAGTAATTAAAAACTTGTACCCTTTTTAAACCTTGTTAGAAAACCTCAGCTGAATATCATTCTTAACAAATTTGTAAAAAAATCCTGGCAGTGGCGGACAATTAATTTAAAAACAATTACGGTTACGTGATGTTTTGAACAACAGTAGTTGCTTTGGAAAACCATGTTCTAATACTAGCAATTATAAGAACAATAAATAAAATTTCAAATTTGAAATCCAGAATATTACAACGGCTTTACAACAACCCACATAAAAACATTTAAAAGCAATAATCAAAACTATAACATAAATAGTGTGTGTGGCTTCCTCCGAGCCCCTCGTAGCCCTGATCCGTCTAAGGCTGGAAATTACCTGAAAGGTTAATAAACGGGGTGAGTTTACGAAAACTCAGTGTGAAATCCCCAACTATAAAAAGGAACAGTCAGTCATATAAAAGAATTAAACGTCTGGCCCCAGCCTTACTTACAGTTTCAGTACCAATTGGGCCTTAGCCCATTATAACAGACAGTACCAGATGGGCTTCCACCCATTACAGAATAAGAAACATTATCAGAACTAGAACCAGAATCAGAATCAGAATTAGGTGACAGAATCAGAATTAGTATCAAGTAACAGAATCAAAATCAGAATCGGTATCAGGTAACAGAATCAAAATCAGAATGTGAATGCAATCCCAACCCAGCCTATAACCAACTGCTACACTCCACCCGTACCAGCCCTACACTCCATGTGGGGAATAGCTCAACCCACCCAGCCCTACACTCCACAGTTGCAGCATTGCTACTCAGATATCAGTAAGTTGAGGCAAAGCCTCCAGTACGTGGACAAGCCACTTTCAGTACTTCCTCCATCAGTATAACCCATAACCCATGCAACAGATATAAATGTCATGGCATACAACATACAGAATCAGAATATCTGCCCATATTTGAATCAAACAGTCACAGTCAAGTCATTCATATCACCAACATATATTCATAATCAAATTCGTCAACCACACAGTCTAAGTCAGTCACTTGGCCACAAGGGCAGAATAGTCATTTAACACCTTAGGGGCAAAATGGTAATTTTACCCCACAAGGGTATCTCGGTAATTCTACCCTACAAGGGTATTTCAGTAATTCTACCCTACAGGGGTATTTCGATATTTCTACGCTACAAGGGTATTTCGGTAATTCTACCCTACAGGGATATTTCAGTAATTCTACCCTACAAGGGTATTTCGGTAATTCTACCCTACAGGGGTATTTCGGTCGTTCTACTCTACAAGGGTATTTCGGTCATTCTACCCTATAGGGGTATTTCGATAATTCTACCCTACAGGGGTATTTCGGTAATTCTACCCGATAGGGGTATTTCAGTAATTCTTCCCTACAAGGGTATTTCGGTAATTCTACCCTACAAGGGTATTTCGATAATTACACAAAGTAGGGGTATTTTGGTAATTTTACAAACCAATGGTATTTTGGTAATTTTATTGATCGAAGGTATTTTTGTAATTTTGTAAACCAAAGGTATTTCAGTAATTTTCTACATTGAGGGTAAAATGGTAATTCTATAAATCAAGGGTAAGACGATAATTCTGTAAATCGAGGGCAAAATAGTAATTCTATAAATCGAGGGTAAAACGGTAATTCTGTAAATCGAGGGTAAAATAGTAATTCTATAAATCGAGGGTAAAACGGTAATTCTGTAAATCGAGGGTAAAATAGTAATTCTATAAATCGAGGGTAAAACGGTAATTCTGTAAATTGAGGGTAAAAATAGTAATTCTATAAATCGAGGGTAAAACGATAATTCTGTAAATCGAGGGTAAAATGGTAATTCTATCTTACAGGAGTATTTCAGTAATTTTACAAATCGAGGGTATTTCATTAATTTTGCAAACTGATGGTATTTCTGTAATTTTACAAATCGAGGATATTTGGGTAATTTTATAAATCGGGGGTACTTTGGTAATTTTACAAGTTGAAGGTATTTCAGTAATTTGGTAAACTAAAGTATTCTAAACAGGGATAACAATACGAATGGGCCTAAAGCCCTTCTCGGCCCAAATGGGCCCACACGCTCGTGTGGCCCTTTTTAGCCCAAATCTAGCCACAGATATGAGATTCACCTAGCCTAGTCCAATATTTACTACACAGTCAAACAACTTATCCAATTGGGCCCGTAGACCAATTGGGCCCGTATGGGCCTACATGGCCCCTTTCAGCCCATCGCGGCCCGAAGTAGCCATCCTACAGCTAGAGTAGTGAGAAATACACACCTGATAGGAGACTGGAGTTAATCCGCGCTCCGAGCACTCTTAGCTGACGCCCACCCCAAACGAGCACGCCATACTTATGTTAGCTTCACATGGTTCTCTCTATTTAAAGCCAGCTTCACATCCACTCTTATGTTAGCTTCCCGATGTGGGATCCCTCCATTATCAGAGTTTAAATTCAACACCAACTCTTGCCACCCCTTGTTAGCAAAATAAATGTCGTCGCTTGCCATGAGTTTCGAACCCTGGACCTCCTTGCCACCTCTATAACGCAACCTTCCTGCCTCTTATGTGGCGCTACTTTGCCACTAGACCACAAGGCTTTTTATGTCACAATTTCTCCAACAATATTCTTAAGGCCTACCTACTACACCCAGGGTTTGATTCACCTTAAACCAAATTTTTTTGCTAGAGTCCAGGTTTAAACCCAGGACTTCTCCAACACTTCTCAACACACTTAACCATTAAAACAAGCCTTCATTAGCGAAATTTACACGCACAACAAAATATTATAAGCTGCCTTCAACCGCTCCAAAGCTCAAGGTCCAAAACCTCTAGGCCCAAATTCAGGGTGTTACAACCACAACAAATCTATCTAAGTACGGTCTGAAGATTCTGTTCATCAAGTCCATAAATACTACAGGTGCATTAGTCAAACCAAACGACATCACAAAGAATTCATAATGTCTGTATTTGATCCTGAACGCAGTTTTCGGCACATCTAAGTCTTTAACTCGCAACTAATAATAACCAGAACGAAGATTGATCTTTGAGAACACTGTCGCACCTTTCAGCTAATCAAACATATCGTTAATATATCCAACATCAACAACTAAAACATGTAAACATTGATCCATTTCTAGCATAGCACTTAATTCACTCACAAACCAAAACAAATCACATGTGTTCAATTTCATACCATTCTAATTGTACCAAAAAGATATCTATCTACAATCTTAATAAAATGCCTAACAACTTGGTTTAGTATATTCTCATATTATGCCAAAACGACCTATATAACCACATATGTAACAACCCATTTTTCAGTGAAATCAAAATAATGGTTTCGAGACCACAAATCCAGTCTAAAATATATTTTATTTTTATTTTACCATATAGCCCGTAATGTGTTAGAAATGACATGTGAAAATTTTTATATGAAAATTTTATCGATTTAATGCCTAATTATGAGAACGACTAAATCGTATAAAATGCAAAAGTTGAATTCTAGTAGCTATGAGGATTAAATAGCTATGGAATTCAAAACTTAAGGTCCTTATATGGTAATTAGACCATTAATAAAAGTATGTAGATTTTTATAGTGACTCATCCATGGAATTATAGAAAAAGACAAGAGACTAAATTGGAAATACCAAAATACTAATTAATTAAAAAGATGAAAAGAATTATATCATCTTATTTTCATCACCTTCAACCTAAAAACACATGGAAATCCTAGGAGAGAGAAAAGAAGCTTTCAAGGCCTAATTGGGTAAGTTTCCTTGTCCCATTTTTAGTAATTTTGGTATTTTTAAAACTAGGATAGCTTAATCTCTCTATTTGAGGGATTAGTTTAAAAAGTTATCAAGGTATGAAAATAGGTCATGGATTTATTATGTTGGAAATTAAAAATTTATGGTAGAAAATGAAAGATTATTGATAGATAAACATCTTTTGCAATGTGATTTTTTGTGAAAACTTGATTTAAGGACTAAAATGTAAACTTGTGAAATTGAAGGAAAATTCTAAAATTTATGTAAACATGTGCTGGTAAATTTGTAACGGGGCTTTTGTTAGGCTTGGAATAGGGAGTAATTTGCACAAGTTTCATTTTCCAGGCCTAGGGCAAAAATGGAATTTTTGGAAAAGTTAGGGGCAAAATGGTAATTTTTCCTAGGATGTAAATTGAATCCGTCTAAGTATGAAATGTATGAAATTGATGATTAAACTCATTTATATAGATCAAAAAAACACAAGCTCGAGGTTAGATCGAGCAAAGGAAAAGATTTCGAATTAGTAGATTATTACGCGAGCAAGTGTCGAGGTAAGTTCGTGTAACTTAATCGGTATGTAATTATGTTAATTGAATGTTGTGTTGGTATGTAATGTGATGTATGTTGATGTGCATATTTGTATGCTATGATGAAAAATTGATATATGCTTGAAATGATAAAAAAGGGTTAAGTCTCGATTGAATATTGAATTCCGATAAATGTATATGCTTTCCCGAAACTAATAGGGTCTTGCATTTGTTGTGGATTGGATTTAGCTTGAACGAGTAATCCTAATGACTTTTTATAAAAAGGATTTAGCTAAGACAAGTAATCCCGATATACTACCTATCGAGCACACATTATGATTAGGGTTTAGCCTAGACTGGTAACCCTAATTGAGCTCTTGTGAGCATACGCTATATAAAGGGATTTAGCCTGGACTGTAATCCTTTTATACGACATGTGGCTCATGAGTGTGTTCCTTGGTTAAGTACCCTAAGGGGTACCCTCTATAAGAATTGACGTATTAATGAATCTTACACCTTGAGTGTACTACTTAAGCTTTCATCGAAATTTCAATGATTTTACGGACATATAACTCTTGACATGCTATGATAGCTTTGAGATGAAATGATAATGACTTGTAAGAATATTGCATGATGAGCTCATCTATGTTACTTGATTTATATGAATAGTTTGGTGACTAACATGTTTGATGAAATGTATGTGATTAGGCCTTTTAGCCAATTGGATGGAAACATAACATTGTATGCCTAGATTTTAATAAACAAGATTTGTAAGTTTAGTTTCTATTATACAAACTTACTAAGCATGTAATGCTTACTTCTTTTATTTTTACCCTATTTTATAGTGCTCGAAAGCTCGTGAAGGTTGGAAGACCGTTCGAGCATCGTCACACTATCGACTAGCATTTTGGGTAGATTTAGTGAAATCATTTTGGTGTAATAGCATGTATAGGGAAACTTGGCCAATAGTGGCTTGAAATGTCATTTTGTAACCTAGCCATTGGAATGGCTAGTGATGGCTCATTTTGGATATGATTTAGTAAGCTATTATGGTGTATATATATATGTGTGTCCACATGTGTTATGCTAAGTTCATGTGATTAAATGTTGTTAATGCCTAAGTTAAACTAAGGTGAGCTTGAAACCATGTATGCATGAAATGGTATGCCTTGATGAATGAAGGATTTGTTCAATTGGAATTGGTTGGAATTGGTTGAGTGTTTTATGTGCTGGTTTTGGGGTGATTTTGGGTGAGAAATGAAGCTAAGAAATGGTTTCATTTTGTCCACACGGGCAGACTCACAAGCGTGTGTCTAGACATAACATAGGCATGTGGTTAGGCCGTGTGTCTCCTGCACCTAAATTTTGAGAAACAGAATGCTCAGAATTAGGCACACGGGTAGAGACACGGGCGTGTGTCCCAATCATGTGTGCCACACGGTTTAGAACACGAGCGTGTGTCTTGGCCGTGTGAAACCTGCACCTAATTTGAATTAAATTAATTAACCACAAGACATAGCAAACAGACGTATGGTATGGTCGTGTGTGCAAGTCAGAGAGTTACACGAGGTCAAACACGGCCTTCAGCATGGGCGTGTCCCAAGGTCACGGGCGTGTGGTATGGTCACGGGCGTATGAGCCCTGCACCTTGGAAAAATTTTGAAAAGTCACGAAAAACTTTTAGAGGTCCCGATTAAGTCCCGACTTGACTCTAATGCTTGTATTGGACCTTGAGGATCCAATTAAGGGACATTATGAATAATATCAGTCAATGAATAGTGACTTGCATGAATTAATTGAAAAATGTTCTGAATGTTCTAGTAATGCTCCGAAACCCTTTTTCAGCGATGGGTATGAGTTAGGGGTGTTACAACATATACATGCCACTACCCTAAGAGACAAAAGAACTACCAACATCGATAGATAGTGGGAGTCGAAGGTTCGATCCGTCCAAAAGTCAACAACAACAATCTACAAAAAATCCACAAAAATGAATAAGCTTATAGAGCTTAGTTAGAACATAGTATATAATTAAACATAATAAAAATTGAAATACAACTCATATTTTACTCGATTAAAAGTTACCAGAGTGTAAAAGTGGCACATATGTGCAATTCAGGGGTACCAAAGTACAAATAGGGGCACGTATGTGTAATTTAGGGGTACCGAAGTCCAAACAAGGGCACGTATGTGCAATTCAGGGTACCAAAGTACAAATAGGGGCATGTATGTGCAATTTAGGGGTATCAAAGTACAAACAGGGGCACGTATGTGTAATTCAAGGAATAATTAACTATAATGAGAAAATATACAAGTAGAAATTCATTTACATATTGGAATACTATGAACTTACATTAACAACTAGAGCGTAGAAATGTAATTGAGCTAATCCGTGATTTTCGCCTTTCCTCGATTTAGATCTGGTTGAGACTTATCTTGATCTAAATAAATAATTATACTCAATGAACTATTTCAATCAATCTCAACATTCGATTTAAACCATAATTCACATTTATGCATAATTATAATTTTGCCCCTAACATTTTAACTTTTTACAATTTAGTTGTTAAACTCATAATTTAAAATCTAAGCATGTCCATCCCTAATCCATTTTGTCTGAATTCTTTAAGGATCCATATCAACCCATATAAATCATTATTACACAATTTCACCATGAATTTTATTACCTTTACAAATAAGTCCTTAAATAAAATTTTTCATCAAAAATCACTTTACAAAACTTTTTTATTCATCCACAAAGACTCATAATCTACAATCAAACTTCAAGAAACATGCAAGAACTTTCACAGTGAAAGCCTATATCTTTAACAATTTTGCAAATTAGTCCCTAGGCTAGTTAGATTAAGCTACAACGATCCCGAAAACATAAAAATCATTAAAAACAGGGTTCAAAAACATACCATGCACTAGACTTTAAGCTTGTCCAATGCTTATCTTTTCAAATGGCTATTTTAAGGTTTCAAGTAACACAAAGATGAAGATGACAACATTTGGTTCATCTTTTGTTATTTATTTTTCTTTTAATTACTAAATTACTAAATTAACCTTTAAAAACTATCATAATTACATTATAACCTATCCATGTACATCCACTATCAACATATATGGTGTAATTACCATTCAATACCACTAACTTTCATTTCCAAAGTCATATAACCCATTTAGCTAATAGAACTAATCTTTTACCCTTTTTACTATTTAGTCCTTGTTACTTGGTTAATCATGCAAATATCAAAATTTTTTAACGAAATTTTAATATGACCTTACTAACGTCCCATAGAAAATAAAATAAAAATTTTACTAGTCGGATTTGTGGCCCCAAAACTACTCTTTCGATTTCACTAAAAACAGGTTATTACATGTAAATGAGAGGAAAAAAAAAGAGATAAGAATAATTAGGGAGAGAAAAGAAAAGCTCTAATGGGATTTGCAAAGAAACATAATTCAAGTATAATTGGAAAAATTGTACTAAATATCTAGTATTTAGGAAACCTTAGGGGCGGCATAGTAATTTTCCCTTAGCTGGCAAAAATAAAATTGCATTTTGGGGAAAAAGGTGGCTTGAATTTGGGTAAACAAATGAGGGAGGCATGCTCTTAATCGGTATGCCTAAAGCCTATTTCCTGTTAAATTTTTACTCTAAAAATACTTACTTTAGTGCAGTTTTCATCCTAGTTCGCTGAAAATAAAAGAAAAGGAAATGGGACAGGAGTGGCTTGACCCTAAGACCTCTACGATATAGGAATGATACTTAACCATCAAGAATATTCAATTTCTTGTTATTTATTTCAATTAACCCCCTAAATTTTGAGGCGTGACAATGTTTATGTAACAGCCCGTTTTAGGGTCAAATCGGAACAGTAATTTTGGGACCACGAATCTGACGTATGAAGATTTATTTTTATTATATTTTTATGGTCTGAAGTATGATTGAATGATCGTGAGAAAATTTGGTTAAGAAATTTTATCAATAATGTGTCCAATTTGGCTAAAAGGACTAAATTGCAATATGTGCAAAATGTGTGTTCTAGAAGCTAGAGGTGTCTAATTGCTATGAAATTTTAAATTGGAGGTCCTTAAATGGTAATTATACCATTTTACTTTAATTTGGACAAAAATGGACATGGTAGGATGAAATTTCAAAGTTTGGCATTAAGGGCATTTTGGTCATTTGGGTAATAAAGACAAAAATAATAATAATAAGATGTCATCTTCTCCAATTTAGTTCCCTTGCGCTGAATTTGAAGAGTCACCATAGCTAGGGTTTTAGCCAAAGCTTCCAAGCTCGATTGTAAGTCCGTTCTAGCCCCGTTTTTAATGATTTTCATGTTTTTGAGATCCTTGTAACCTAATCTAGCTATTTCAAGGACTAATTGAAAGAAATATGAAGTTTAAAATTTTACCCATGTTAGATATTTTTGTGATGTCTAATGGTAAAAAATGCATGTTTGGTGTTAGATAAATAACTTTTGCTAAGTGATTTTCGATAAAAATGTTAAAAATGACTTATTTGTAAAATTTATAAAATGAGTAGTAAAGTGTGATTAACTGGAAAATGTAGGCTGCTATGAGTATGAAAATGGTTCAGCTAGGCTTGAGTTTTGAATAAATTGAATACATTTCATTTTACGAGCCTAGGGACTAAATTGTAAAAATATGAAATATTAGGGGCAAAAATGTAATTTTACTATAATATGATTTTTGGGCTAAATAGAATAATGTGAGTATGAAATTAGTTAAATTTTTTATTATAGATCAAGAAAAATGAGGTTCGGACCTAGATCGGGGGAAAAATAAAATATTTAACGATTAGGTCTAATTCTACTATTTTTGTACCGAGGTAAGTTCGTATGTAAATAATGCATTCTTATATTTATGTTTTAAATGCTTTAATATTGTATGTATTGTGATTGACTCTTTGGATGTATTCGACAAAGTTTTGACAAGTAAGAAATCCCGGTTGAACTTTAGGAATAGAATAGGATACGAGTGACATGTCACTAGGAACCCATGTGTATATGTGATTATGTAATCCGAGTGCAGGTCTCGTACGTCCTACCAGTGGCTGGGTAGTCCGGCATGTGTTGCGGATACCTGATAGCTTGTGTGAGCAGCACTGTGTAGCTACGTCCTGACTAACAGCTTATGTGAGCAGGCCCGTGAATAGCTCGAAAACAAGCCCATATGTATTATGAGATATGAGGTAGCTTTAGCTACATATATGGCACTTGTGTTCAAGATTTCCGAGTATCCGTTAATATTCTGAGTGTTCAACGGGAATGTCAAAGTTGTTAAAGAATATGGTTATGTTGCGAGTTGGTACAGGTATGTACATAAAACTCATAAGTAATGAGCTCGATATGTGATGAACTCATGGTAGGATTGTGATTGAATAAGTTATAACTATGAGATTTTGATAACATTCATGCTAATCTTCATCATGTTAATTGTATGTTAAATGTGTGGTTATGATGCTTATTATTTGCATAGGAACTTACTAAGCTATATAGCTTACTTCCCTTCCTTTCCTTTGTCTTATAGTGTCACCAAGCTAGCTCGAGGTTCAGAGACCGTCAAAGATCCACTTACACTATCAACAATTATTTTGGTACCAATGAATTCAGCATTTTGAGTTATGGCATGTATAGGGGACTTGGTTATTTTGTTATGTGTCATAATTATTTTGGCCAAATGTGCTGGCTTATATTGGTTAGAAGTTCATTTTGTATAGGGTCATTTGAAATGAGCCAATATTGGTTATAAGTATATTTATAAAATGATGCCTTTCATGAATGATGTGTTGATGTCTTGGTTGTGGATGTTGGATGTATGTATATGCTTGGATTGGTGCTATGTTATGTTGTGTAGGTGTGTGCGTTAAAGGGTGGCAAAATGGCTTGGTAAATAACCTTATTTTTGTCTACTCAGGTAGACACACGGGCGTGTGTCTAGGCCGTGTGCGACACACAGCTTGCCTCACGGACATGTGTTTAGGTTGTGTGTCTTCTGCACCTTAGTTTTGAGAAACAGAATGCTCAGAATTGAGCACACGGGCAGAGGCATAGGTGTGTGTCTCAGCCGTGTGGACGGCACGGCTTCAAACACGGGCATGTGCTCTGGCCGTGTGAAGTCTGCACCTATTTAATGAAAAATCATAAATTTTAAATCAACCACACGGCCTAGGACACGAGCGTGTGACTTGGCCGTGTGTCTTCAATTTGTTTTTGGGTGACAAACAGAGTGTTACATGGGGTCGGGACACAGGCGTGTGTGACCACACGACTTGCCCACACGGGCGTGTGACCCCTATTTAGTGGAAAATTTTCTAAGTTTTGTAAAAAATTTTAAAGTTTTCAGTTTAGTCCAGAACCACTTCCAAAGCATGTTTCGGGCCTCGTAGGCTCGTGCTAGGGACTTTATGATTGAATGTGAATGGTTTTAATTTGGACCCAAATTTATAACTCGAAATTGTATGAATGTTTGAGTGGTAAGTCTGGTAATGCCTGGTACCCTGTTCTGGTGTCGAATACGAGTAAGGGATGTTACAGTCTAAGCCATCTTTTGATTAGAATTTGGTTTGAGCATGAAATGTGTTTTCAATTAGCCATCTAGGTAAAGTATCGATAGTAGGGACCATGGTATCAGTACTTTACCAAATGAATAGTTTTTAAAATGGACAGACTGCCAAATTGGTATCGATACCTATAAAAGTATCGATACTTATTTGTTAAGTAATGATACTTTTTAAAGGTATCGGTACAAATGGTTTTGTTCCAAATTTCCAAATTTGGCAGATTGCCAAAACGGTATCGATACCATATTTAGTATCGATACTTCTTAATGGGAGTATTGATACCACTTACTATGTATTGATACCTAATTCCAAAGTTTTTAAAATTTACAAATTGGTCCTTATTCATGCTCGAATCTATTAATGATTGGAAGCTCGATTTCGTCCCTAAAATACTTATAATTTCTATTATACTTGTGTTTGGAATAATTTGTTCATTTAAATTCGATTAAATGTTGTAAATTGTGTGTGACTATTCTAGTAGCTATAATAGAATCCTGAGCCTCGGGTCCGACAACTGGTCCAGGTAAGGGATGTTACAAGATTCTTTGCAGAAGTGGAGAATAATGGGGTTGAGCTAAACTATAATACGAAAATTGAGATGGTATTCAAAACCATGTCTAAATACTTTGCAAACTTTAGGGCTACTTACAGCTTAGGAAACAAACAACTTAACCCTTACATAGCTCATGAAAGAGTTGCAATTTTATAAGTTGGTGTTGAATGGTAGGCAACCAGTCCAAACCAAACCAAAAGCCAACTTGGCAATCATCTTATCATTAAAACGGAAGAAAAAAATAAGTTAAGGGAAAGAACATGGCTAAAAATTCGATTTTTCCCAAATAAAATAGTAAGAAATGAGTGAAGCCCAATGACATCTTGAAGTCCAAATGCTTCTTTTGGAACAAAATGGCACTTAGAGTTGGCTACAAAGAGTGCAAGGATTACCTTGTCTCGAAAGGGAAAGATAATGAACTATTAGTTATTGAAACTTGTTTAGTGAAAGATAAAAAAATCAATCGGTAATTACTTCTAAAGCCATTAATCATGTTTATGTTTCTTTGCACGAGTGCAAAGAAACGAAATGTGTACAAGATAGGAACCTCTTGTTGTGAACTGATGATAGAATATTGTGTCAATAGAAGCAATGAGAAAAATAAATCTTTATTTTGATAGTTTTAAGACAATTATTTTGAAAGTAATTTTTATGTTACTAATATAAAAAGAAATTAACTTTATTCACTATCGAATTCTCTTCCTCAATGGTAGTAATTTATGTACTCGAATTTAAAAAGAGTGAATAACTATTAAATGAAAAGAAATATTCAATTAATTTAAAAAATTGCTCATAAAATTGTACTAGAGACACGTCAACAGGAGTGAAAAGTTATATTAAGATACTAAAAATCCTATCACACATACATGCATGTGAAAATCACAAATTTAGAATACAAATGTGTTTTTAAAAATAACATACAATAAATAATGAAATGCATGGTTTGAAACTAATTAATCATAATAACGCATAAAATATGCACCATATTAGAATAAAAAATATATATTAAATTGTGAGTATACAAAATTTAAACACATAAGATTAACAATACTAAATGCTATACAATTGTTTATCGTGGTTCTGTAGATATAAAACTAATGGAAATAATAAATTGTACATGTTAAAAATTTGTATAAATTATATTAAAATGAAGCTCTAGTTGAGTGATAAATTTAATATTTTATCAATTTAATTTACGTGAGTTCAAATATCACTATATGCATATTTTTATTGGTTTTTGTTAAAATAAAATGACTAAGGTATCCTCAGATAAAATAAGTTATTTTAAATGTGAGAGACATTAAAGTAATTTCCTAATTGATTTGAGACTCGAGTAATAGGTGACACCAACTTAGTAAAAGGTTTTACAAATAGTATAGATATGTCAAATTCTGCCATTAGATTATGTACTTTGGTGACTTATGGATTTAGTACTTGTACTTTAATTTGATGAATTTTAGTCCTAATCAATGGTCGCAGTTAAATATGTTTGGATAACTTATGTTATTAGTCTTGCGTTATGCATAAAGTTATAGATTAGTTTATATTCTCCAACTAGATATTTCTTAATAGCTATATTTTTTAATTTTCGAAATTTCAATTTTATTGTAGACAACGGCCGTCAAATCTATTAATTAAGTTTTTATGAGTAATATATGAAAATCATAAACTGACATAACATTACACATATGATGATATATTTGATACATCAAATTTTAAAAATAATAAAATTTAATAATTTCATTTAAGAAGGACTAAAAATTTTCAAATTTCTAATAATCAAGGAACCGAAAATAACCAAATCAAATAATATAATTTAACTGTATGATACATAAGTTATATAAAAAAATAAAAAAGATAAACATCCATATCCATCTATGACAATGTAATAATGTAGCATGTGCCTATGGAACGAAGTCACCATCATAATTATTAAACTATGATACTGGAGCGAAAAATAATGTATAATAAATATATTTATAGAAAAAGTATATCAAAAACAAATGAGTAGTAAGTTGAATTGATAAACTTAAAATTTTAAAAATCATTTTGACTTGTGTTTAAGTTTTAATATGTTATTAAATTAAAAAAAAAGTAAAATATTCTTAAATTAACATTTATTAATTTATAAAATGAGGAAATTATTCATTATTTTTTAACTAAATTAATATTTAATTAATTCGTGATGTTTTAAATTTTATACAGAAATTCAACAAAAATACAACATATTTAATAAATATAAAAATAATATAATTAACACAATATAATGCGTTTAAACACAATTAATAATTTAAATCGTGTTTAGATATACGCAACTAACCAATAAAAGAAACACAACACAACATATATGCGAAAGAACAAATGTAGTAAACGCTTCACCGTTTACTTAAAACACTGAGAAAGGATTGTATAAAATAGTGACGCCACATCATCTGTATCCCTTTCCAATAGTTTTATGCCACATCAGTATTCTTATCCTGAATTTCAGTATTTTAATTTGGATTTGATTTTTTTCAGGATAAAATCCTAAAATTCAGGATAACAATATTGATGTGGCATAAAACTATTGGAAAGGGATACAGATGACGTGGTGTCACTGTTTCATACAATCCTTTCTCATAAATATAATAGGTAAAAAATAATATTAGGTTTAAGTGTTTAAAAAGTAAAGAATACTAAATAAAAATATATATATAAGACAAATCATAATAGATTTAAGTATTAAAAGAGTAAAAGAATAGTAAACAAATAAATAAGATATATTAAATTAGGTATTTCCTTTTAAATAGAATATTACATAAATAATTGAAACAGATATAAAAAGATAAAATTAGTTAAATAAAGGACTAAATTGAAGCTAAAATGGAATTAAAGGTATAAATTGTAACAAAAAAATGACAAAACCTAAATAGGGACCCAAATGGAATGCGCACAAAAAAAGGGGGATCGATCGGGAAATTATTCCCATTCCTTATGTGCAACGTTTCAAAATGGGCCAAAGTGAAGCAAAAATAAAATTGTGGCCAAATTAAAAAAGAAAAAAAAACAAACAAGGACTAAATCGAAACACATCGCAAAAGCGGAGGGACCGCGCGCGCAAATAGCCCATTTACCGCAAAAACACACGAATCCTAAGGGCAAATGGGTCAAGTCTCGGGTCAGAAGCCAAAACGACGTCGTTTTGGCCTCTGAACTTAACCTTCAAAACGACGTCGTTTAATGGTTGCTATTTAAACCCAAGTTTTTTAATTTTCCTCATTTCAGCCCTCCCTTTTCTTAAAAAAACTTGAAATTCTCTCAACCCCTCCCAATGCTCTCCTTATCCGGCCACTAGGCCACCATCCGTCCAACGTGGCCGTCGGCCGACGACAACGGTGACCACCGTGTACGGTGGCTGGAGTTTTTTTCAAAAAAAGGGGTTTTTCGTATTTTTGACCCCCTAAACTTCGATTTGGAGTAGATTGTTCAAGGAAATGGCTTCACTCGCCAAAAGAAGGAAAAAGAAAACCCTTCGCTTCTAGGGTTTCAAGCACTTCTCGACATAAAAAAGAGGTCACCGTTCATCGGCGATGACGGCCTCGGTCACTAGCGGAGTCGGAAGATCGACCACTAGTAAGTCTCCTTTCTTTTTCTTTTTATTATTTTCGTATAAAAATAAAAAAATAAAATCAAAACTTAAAACGAGAGTGGAAGTAAAATCACCTTTAATGCTTTTTTTTTGTTTTTATTTCTAATGTTTGTTTGTGTGCCTTCGTAAAAAAATTATAATAAGGCTTTTATAGCCGATTCATAAACTATTAGCTATTATTTTTTTTTATCTTTTTGCATGTTGTTTCTTTTGCTTGTCCTCTTTTGCTTG
Organism: Gossypium hirsutum; assembly: GCF_007990345.1. NCBI lineage: Eukaryota > Viridiplantae > Streptophyta > Magnoliopsida > Malvales > Malvaceae > Gossypium > Gossypium hirsutum. Next base: position 39,693,746 of record NC_053434.1, on the reverse strand, counting down.
CATGTTGCAGGTGGTGTCAGACAAAACGTGGAGTGATGGCTGGCGTGCGGCGTGCGTGGGAGGAACGACAGCTAAAGGCATTGGCTAGGGTATTTTGTTTTCTGAACATGTTATGGGTTAGTAGGCTAGGGTTAGTTTTTTAAGTTTTGGGCTGGTAATTGGGTTTTAATTGGCCTATTAGGTTTTTTAAGCATGCTGTTTTATCTTGTAATTTGGACTTGAACATTGGACTTATTAATATTTTGGTTTTATTATTTGATTGGGCCCAGGCCAAATTTGGCCTATTACATAAAGCACATAAAATCTGCAGGCGACATGGTTTATGCAGAAGATAACATATTAAGTAGTTATTATAAAGCTCATTACAAGTATGGAAGATGGTAAATATCGGACACAAACGAAGAGAGAAAGGCATCAGCAAACATACAAAGCTGCATATTCAAGTGTCAGTAAATACATTAGCAAAGTGTACACAGGTAACAAATCAGCGAACAAACGCTTCATTTGGATGAAAATAGATTCAGATAAGGAACCAATCTCAGGAAGAGAGAATTGCATATTGTCAGTTATATATAATGGAAGTGAAACTAATGGCAAGCATTTCCATAATATGGTGAAACAAAAAGAAAGTGTTAAGAACTCCACAATATCATTCACAGACTTCTAACTGAATGATTTTGACAATCTTTCGTAACTTTTCTAGCTTGATAACTGCATAAAACACTTTTGTTGAAATAAGTGGATTCATAACAAGCCTGTAGTCAAGACTGACCTACGAGAATGGGGAGTCGGTCCATCTTTACATTATGTTGTTTTTGTCAATGGCAATATAATTCTGAACTCATAGAAGGCCAAGTGTTTTCAGCTGCTGAATATGCTCAGGTGGGAGAGGGGGGGGAGACCAGTCAGATCCATTTATTTCACCATCAACATCCTCAACAACATATTCCTATTAGAGTACACACAAAACCAAATCATGTTAACCACACAGCAATTCCACACGCACAAAAAGAAAGGCACATTTCTAGAGAAACAAAGTTTGGGAGCTAATTTATAAAGTAACTAATGAATCAATTAAAAAAAAAAAAAAGGAAACTTGAATGGAAAATATCATCCTCTCAGAATCTACTTCATCTAAGTTTTGCAAAATGAACAGTATATATGCAACCAGCATAGATGGACCTATAAGCACTGTTGGTATATTTCACATGAAATGGCGCACAAGCTAAATGTAGAAAGAAACCTAAATTATATGATCTATTGCCACAATTAACACCAAATTTCCTGACAATCCTTACATACAGCCTAAGTTAAGCTTTTTGCCTATCCCATCATAGAAGCTGATATGGTGATGGAAAAACTTTTAACCATAAAACAAACAGGGACAAGGTGGTAATGTTCAGTCCTTTCCATTTCATGTCTTCTTATAGGGGTAGCTTATTCATCTACAAGCAAGCACCTAGAAAATAACTTCCTCAAATAGTTTGGTTGGACCTAGTTGACCTATTGCGGTAAAGAATTGTACTTAATGATACAGAAGTACATGAATCAAAACTGAAGAAATGTCAACGCAATTCACCTTTGTCAGCATTCTTTTTGCGAGTATGTGATAGTGACGCTGCCAAATCCTTTGCCCAACCATTGTAGCAACCAGAACACTATAAAATATGCCAATCACCGTAAATAGTCCGAGCACAATCAATGCCATTATGAACAATAATGGAAGCCCTGCTTCACCAGCACCTCCTAGGCAACCACATTCAGTAGCAGCACTAGCACAGCTTTCAAAGCACGTAGTACAGTCAGTCCACATACAAAGAGTGCCAGGCAAATGGCAGTCAGCACACATCCTACACAAGTTAAGAGAATAAACAGATTAATAATTTGACTAGGATTACCTAATTAATAGGCCAATACTCCCATAAATTAATTAGTAAATTACATGTACGTGCTTCACCCCCATGAATAGACCCTATTCAATAGCTTAATATATCAACTAAATACGAAGCAACTGCAGTCCATCAAATACTGAAGCTTCTTACTGACCATTTGAAGTTAAATGATTTTGCCTAGTAACAATTTATATACTTCAGCCCCATCATTAGCACCACTTAAATAGCTTAGTATATCAAAATAAATAAAAAGTGAAAACAACCTGCTTTAAACTAAATCAGATCCTAGTATGCATTAGTACTGAAAACTTATTCGGATAATTTTTAGTTATATTCCATTTCCCCTAGTGGCACCGCCCTAGTTTCAGCAGCAATAACAATGGCACCCCATAACACCAGGACTAACCAATGAGAGGAGCACTGGAAAAGGAAGGAGGAAGAGAATGGTTTAGAATTAGGTAAATCACTAGAATGAGCAAAAATGAAGCCAACATATGTTGCAAACTTTAAGTGCAACATAGGAGGGACTCTTCTAAACTATGCAGACGATACATGATAAATAAATAAATAACAATGCCTAAAGTAAAAAGGAAGCAAACCCAAAGACGCACAATATGACAAGTGCCAAAGAGAGGAAAAACTGTGCAGATCTGTCAGAGATACAGTAATAGCTACAGAACATCTAAAGACATCATCAGCTAAAGCATCCTTTTGTGCTCCAACTGAAGTACTGAACATGTATACAGCAGCACAATGAGCATTAAGCATGGTTGGAGGATGTTAATATATTGTTGGAATCCCTATAATTAAGGATAGAAATCTGATGGTATTGGAATCCCTATAATTAAGGATAGAAATCTGTTGTGATCTCTTGTAAATAGAAACTAATCTCAGTTACTGATTCTTAGGAAATTAGGATATCAATTACTGATTCTTAGGGATTAGGATTTATTTCCTTTAAAATGATTATTTTTCTCTTTATAAAGCTGTAAACTAAAGCAGTAGCAATATAACAGAATTTTTCCTCTGAGTGTTTTTACATGGCATCAGGGCTATAGGATTCATTCGATCCTATTTTTTTCTCTAAATTCCCTTACTAAAAATTTCTGTGGTTTAGTCCTCCAATGGGTGATATCAATGAGAATTTCTCTGAAACTGAGACATCACAAATAACTCAGAATATCAATCAGGGAATCACTCAAGGTGAAATTAATTCCTCCCTTATAATCACCAATCATCGGCTAAATGGGAAGAACTTCTTGCAATGGTCTCAATCGGTTCTTATAGTGATTCGTGGTCGTGGCAAATTAGGGTACATCAATGGAGAAATCCCACGACCAACCATGGCTGATCCTACTTATGCCACTTGGGAACTCAACAATTCAATTGTAATGGCTTGGCTAATCAATTCGATGGAAGGCCATATAAGCCGCACCTATCTTTTTTTCAAAACTGCAAAAGACATGTGGGATGCAGTCAAAGAAAACTACTCAGATCTTGGAAACGCCTCCCAAGTATTTGAAATCAAGCTTAAGTTAAAGGACATCCGACAAGGAACACTCGAGGTAACTCACTACTATAACAATTTGAAAATTTTGTGGCAAGAACTGGATATGTATTATGAGGCAGATTGGGGTGAAGGCTTAGAACACAACAGGTTTATGGTCCATCTCAACAATGAACGTCTTTATGAGTTTTTAGCAGGACTGAACCGTGAGTTAGATGAGGTCCGTGGCCGAATTCTGGGTAGATCACCTCTTCCAACGATCGGTGAAGCATTTGCAGAAGTTAGAAGAGAAGAAAAGCGTCGTCTTGTCATGATGGGAGATTCAAAGGAACCTAAACCTATGACTCCAATTTCTAATCGTCCTACTGAAACCTCTGCTCTCATCTCCAAAGGTCCACAGCCACAAAAACAACGTGCTGGAAATGATTCTGGATCAACAAGACCATGGTGTAGTCACTGCAATCGTGTTGGTCATACAAAAGAAAAATGCTTCAAACTCCATGGCTATCCTGAAAAAAACAGAAGGATAATAAGACTGCCATGTTATCCTTCACTACTGCTGATGATGTTCTTGATGTTCGCTTAACCAAAACACAGCTTGAGACTCTCCATAAGATACTTGGTACTCCCACTACTCATGGATCTCTAGCAACTCAAGGTACTGCCCTCAACATTGCTTTTGAATCTAATAATCAATCTCCTTGGATACTCGATTCGGGCGCCTCTGATCACATGACAGGTGACTCCACGTTGTTTCACACCTACACTCCTTGTCATAACAAATCCCGAATCCGCATAGCTGACGGTTCTTACTCACCTGTGGCTGGAATAGGAGAAGTACAAATGACAGAGAATTTTTCTCTCGATAAAGTCCTACATGTTCCAAACTTGTCCTGTAATTTACTTTCAATTAGTAAGCTTACTAAGGATGAAAAAGTTCTTGCTGAATTTTCTGCAATTGGTTGTGTGATACAGGAACAGAAATCGGGGAGGATGATTGGCACTGCTAAAGTTGATGATGGACTATATATTTGGAATAAAAACAGTACACAAGGGGGATTGGCTCTATCCACTGCAAAAGAGGACACTATTATGTTATGGCACCGTAGGTTAGGACATCCAAACTTTGTGTATTTGAAAAAACATCTTCCGTTGTTATTTCGAAATAAAAGTATTAATTCCTTGAAGTGTGAAATTTGCCAATTATCTAAACATACCCGTGTGCCATACCCATTAAAACCACATATTCAGTCCCAACCTTTTTCGTTAATCCATAGTGACCTATGGGGAGCCAGCCGAGTGAAAAATATTACAGGGGCTAGATGGTTTATAACATTCATTGATGATCATACTAGGGTCTGTTGGGTCTATCTACTCAAAGAAAAATCTGAAACACCCAAAGTATTCCAAAATTTTCACTCAATGGTTCGAACCCAATTCAACTCTACCATACATACCCTCCGTACTGACAATGGGAGAGAATACTTCAACTCTGTCTTAAGTCCATACCTTTCTGACCAAGGCATTATACACCAAAGCTCTTGTCCTGACACTCCACAACAAAACGGGATCTCTGAGAGGAAAAATCGTCATCTTCTTGATGTGGCTCGAGCCATAATGTTCACTATGAATGTTCCAAAATACTTGTGGGGAGAAGCTGTCCTTACTGCCTGCTATCTCATAAACCGAATGCCATCAAAGATCCTCAATTTCCAAACACCTCTAAATACTCTTTTAAAGGCCTTCCCTCTATTTCATGTCCCTAATCTTCCAGCTAAAATATTCGGCTGTAAAGCTTTTGTCCATAACCATCAACCAAATCAATCCAAACTTGATCCTCGAGCCCACACCTGTATCTTCATTGGATATTCCCCTACACAAAAAGGCTATAAGTGTTACTCACCAACATTGCGCCGAATGTTTCTCTCGAGATGTTACCTTCTTTGAAAATGAACCATACTTTGCAGCATCTCATCTTCAGGGGGAGATTTTTAATGAAGATGAGACCCTTAATACTCTCCTCATTATACCGCCTGATCCTACTACTACTATCCCAGATTTAGTTGTTTCCCCTATACAGCAAGAATTTAACACCGTCCTTCCCAATGACAATACCTCCACCGAAGTACAACAGCCACTTGGTCAAGGAAAACAGCAAATACAGGTTTACTCCCGACGGAATCGTTCTCCTGAAACTGATACAGCAGTGCCAATTACATCTCCAACCGAGGACTGTTCTGAAGCAGAAGTCCCACCTCCGTCACCATCCATCTATCTTCCAATTGCAGTTCGAAAGGGTACAAGGAGCTGCACTCAACATCCTATTTCTCGGTTTGTATCCTATGGAAATTTATCTAAGTCCTACAAAGCTTTTGTGACTAATGTTGATTCTGTAAAAATTCCAAAAAAATATAGAAGAGGCTCTTGAATCAGCTGAGTGGAGACAAGCCGTGATGGAAGAAATGAAGGCCCTCAAAAACAATGAAACATGGGAAGTCTCGGATCTGCCTAAAAGGAAAAAAATCGTAGGGTGCAAATGGATTTTCACTACGAAATTTAAACCCGATGGCCGTATTGACCGATACAAAGCTCGACTTGTGGCTAATGGATTCACCCAAACTTATGGTCTCGACTACAACGAGACGTTTGCACCGGTTGCCAAGCTAAACACCGTTCGGGTCCTGCTATCTCTTGCTGCCAACCTTGATTGGCACTTGACTCAATTGGATGTAAAAAATGCTTTTCTCAACGGGGAATTAAATGAGGAGGTGTATATGGATTTCCCACCAGGGTTTGAAGAAAACAAGGACCAAGTGTGTAAGTTGAAGAAGTCCTTGTATGGGCTGAAACAATCTCCACGAGCGTGGTTCAGCCGATTTGCAAAAGCTATGACTAGCAGAAATTACATTCAAGGACAGGCAGACCACACCATGTTCTACAAGCACTCGGAAGAGGGTAAATGCTGCATCCTTATCGTTTATGTTGACGATATAATAATAACAGGAAATGACTCGAGCGAAATTTTGAGATTGAAAGAATTTCTTGGTACAGAGTTTGAACTTAAAGACTTGGGGAGTCTTAAATATTTTCTTGGTATGGAGGTAGCAAGGTCGAAAAAAGGTATCTTCATTTCCCAAAGGAAATATGTTCTTGATCTACTGTCGGAAGTTGGTTTGATGGGCAGCAAACCAGCCGAAACTCCTATGGAGTTTAACCTCAAATTGGGAACTAATGAGGATGAAGAAATCGACAGGGGGAGATATCAACGTTTAGTAGGAAGGCTCATCTACCTATCTCACACCCGTCCAGACATAGCCTTCAGTGTGAGTGTTATTAGCCAGTATATGCATGCCCCGAGGGAGAAGCACCTGGAAGCTGCATATAGAATACTAAGATACCTAAAAGGAACTCCTGGTAAAGGCCTGTACTTCAAGAAGACTATCAACCGAAGCGTGGAAGTCTACACTGATGCAGACTGGGCAGGTTCTGTTAATGATAGACGCTCTACAAGCGGCTATTGTAGTTATGTTTGGGGTAATCTCGTGACGTGGAGGAGCAAAAAAAAATCTGTGGTAGCACGCAGCAATGCAGAGGCAGAGTATCGAGCACTATCTCATGGTATATGCGAAGGAGTTTTGATACAAAGACTTATGGGAGAACTAAAAGTGCCTTTTACCAGACCTATGAAGATGTACTGTGACAACCAGGCTGCTGTCAGCATAGCACATAATCCTGTGCATCATGATCGGACCAAACATGTGGAAATAGATCGTCACTTTATAAAAGAAAAAGTACACTCAGGAGAAGTATGCATCATCTACCTACCTACTAGACAACAAGTTGCAGACATGTTAACCAAAAGTTTAAACAGAAACATGTTTGAAGAACTTAGTGGCAAGCTGGGTTTGATTAACATCTACACTCCAACTTGAGGGAGAGTGTTGGAATCCCTATAATTAAGGATAGAAATCTGATGGTATTGGAATCCCTATAATTAAGGATAGAAATCTGTTGTGATCTCTTGTAAATAGAAACTAATCTCAGTTACTGATTCTTAGGAAATTAGGATATCAATTACTGATTCTTAGGGATTAGGATTTATTTCCTTTAAAATGATTATTTTTCTCTTTATAAAGCTGTAAACTAAAGCAGTAGCAATATAACAGAATTTTTCCTCTGAGTGTTTTTACATATATAATGTACAATTCTGAAAGGATTAAACTGGAATAAACTTATGTTGCTTTGACTCTTCATTTTTCTTGGAATACCTGCGTCCAAAGCATTTTTTGGACATGGGCATGATGATATGAAACTTCAAGGACCCTCCAAGCACATGAAAAGTTAAAAACCATACCCATGTAGAATGCATACTTGTCTCCGAAACCGATCGTAGGAGTAAACAGATATTTGCTAACTTCATAACAATTGCTAATATTCCCTTGTCATGATTTCATGGACAGATAAATGGCACGTCATATCAGTAAAGAAAAAATAGGAAACAGGGGAGTAGGGGTTAAAAAGGCATTTGATGCCTCCAAATATACGAAAATTGACAATTTGAGTGCAAATTTCATTTCAGATCAAAGGAAGCTCAGAAGTTTCTATGCAATGAACAAGTAAATAGCACATTGCACAGAACTCAGAAAAGAGATGGGGAGTGGTACAACACATGCAAAATATTTGGCACACTATGACTATTATGAAGAACTTGATGAAAAATATCTGGAGGTGTAACAATTGAGATAAACATAAAAACTCTGTTATATCAATTATGAGACATAACATTTCACAGAGGAGGGATAGGGGAAAGAGAGAGAAGATGAAGTAAATGATGATAAATCAGGGCAGCGATCTGTTTAAGTAATAAACTCATTCTACTTTAACATACCAATACGTAGAGGGCAAAGTTTTAGCAGAGTAATGATAAAGAATACTAATATATCAAAATGACAGTAAAAATCAACATCGGTAATAGTTTCCAAGTATTAATAGAGTTATACCCAGGCTGACAACAACAGAGGCATAATTCTCTACAAGGCTGAGCCAAATCATTACGCACTCGTCGATCATAGCATGTAATAAAGCACCCTGATAGCCCCAGCAAAGCAAAAAATAGCAGTGCCCCTGTATTCAACAACCAAACTATCAATAACAGAGCAATACCCAAGATGAAATAATGGATATTTTGCAAAAGTAAAAAATACATAAAAACCAGTTAAATAAAAGTTTTATTCAAGCAAACTAGTCAGTTCACCCAGCAGCATTTGGTACATTTCAAAGAAATAAATACAGAGAAAATTTTGGAACATAACTAAGTGTAACATGAAAGACAATGAAAACAACACAGCAATATAAGTTGTGATTTCTACAAATGATTTAACGTGTTGGTACCATTTTCAAGATAGAAAAAGTTAAACAATTAAAATTCTAATCAGTTAAAACATGAAATCAATCAAGCAACTACTCATTATAAGTTGTGAATTTAAATGTTGAAATATACTCTCATTTATAAGATAACATAAAGCTAATTCAATATAAATATATATGTTAATTCTTATTCTTGGTTAGAATATTAACGAAAAGAGGACGCTTTATGGGTCCAGTACTTCAAACAAGGAAACTTTATAAGTTTAGTGTCTCAAGTCTTGACAAAAGAAGAAATATTTATAGGTTGAGCAAGGAAGAAAGCTTTATTGTAGTTTCAAGCCAAGGAAAATATGTTCAGTGTTTTCAATCAATGAAAACTCTTTATAGGTGAGTTTCTCAACCAAGGAAATAAGCTTTATAGGTTAAAGATTCAACCAAGAAATGTAGCTTTATAGGTTGAATATCTAAATTAACGGAAAAAGTAGCTTATAGGTTGAGTATTTCAATTATGGAAAGAAGTTCTATCAGTTGAGTATAACAAAATCAAGCCATGTTCAAGAAGCTACAATAGTAATGGTGACAGTTCAGATTTTCAAGCTCAGTTTTCTAGGTTGTTCTAGTCAGCTTATAGTTTTCAAGCTACAATATTATTTCTTTATGACATGCTTAATCTTGTGAAATACTACTTAATCAAGGACAATATACTTCTCAATCTCCTTGGACAACTTATATAATCTATTAGATAGCTTTTGTTGAGACACATTGTTTGAGAAATGAAGGACTGTCTCTTTGGTTTCACTTTCAACTTTGACCAATGCTTAAACTTTTTAAGGTTCAATCCTTTTAAACTTACGAACTTGTAGAACTTAATCAAAGTTAATCAAATTTCTTAAAGCTTAAAACTTTCATGTTTTGTTATCTTCTTAATATGGAAATCTTAGGCTATCAAACCTAGCAACTTAAGAAAATCAATCAAGATAATCTTCCTAACAACCTACAACATTGAATATAACTAATAAAATTAGCAAAACTCCATTTAGTTGCGTCATAAGTAAACAATCATACTTGGTTCAATTAACCATATTTTCTAATTAAGTTTTCTTATTGCTACTAAATTACCTTCATAAGCATTACTTTAATTCTTTTATGATACTCAATATACAAGGCATTTCTAGTTGAAATACTCAAATCAATAAAGCTTCTTTCTTAATTGATAATCAACCTATAAAACTTCTTCCCTTGTTGAAAAACTCAACCGATAAAGCTTTTTTCCTTCTTCAAAAACTCGACTGATAAATCTTTTTTTCTTTGTTAAGACACTTAACCTATCAATCTTATTTCTTCGTTGAAATACTCAACCTAAAGCTTTTTCTTTTGTTGAGAAAATCAATTAATTCTTTTTAGGTTCAAAAACTCAACCTGTAAAAACCTCTTAACCTCTTTACTTGGTTAAAAACCTCAACCTATAAAGTTTTCTTCCTTCGTTGAGAAAGACTCAGCCCATAAAGCTCCTTTCCTTCATGACACAGGAGCTTTTAATTATATTACAATATTTTATTATTTCAGATTTATGTATTAAGTATTAGATGTATTATTGATGACCAGGGTTATTAGTTATCTTTAGGATTTAAAATTAGGCCCAAGAATAAATTTTATTTGCAAGAAAGCCTAATAGCTTTACTTGCAACAAAGAAGGGTTACATAAATAGTTGTAAGCTTAACAGCCAGCATTTTTGTTATTATTATTATTTTTTCTTTGAATTATTATAAAGAAACTAAAGGTTTTTTAAAACCCTAAGTTCCTGAGTTGCAACTTTTTCTTACTCATTTGTTCAGCCCTAATTCTTTCTATTGTTGCTGTTTTCTCTCTTAAACCACACCGATTTTGGCATCAGAGCTTAATTAAATCCTAGTGTTTATATTATGGTTTGCTTTGAAGCCATGGTTGGACACGATAAAGATCAAGGAAGAGGAAACCACTGTCGATAAACGGAATTGGCTGCAATATGATGTGTGATCAAAGAATTGTCACGTCCATGTTATGTTTGGTTGCGACAGGAACAAGCAGAAACCCAAATGGAGATTCCAAAAAGTGCCCACAACCAGTTTGACAAACTCAAAGGTAGTCTTGCTGATAAATCTGATTTTGGTGATGAAGAAAGCCCCTTTCATGATGTTGGACCTGCACATCGTGAAGTACGAGGTGGATTGGAGGAGCCGTTGGTGTATGCCCTTGGATTAAGCAAGGGTGGAATCAATATTGAAGTTGCTGGTTTTCATGGCAAGATACATGTGGAAGAGCAAGATTATAATATGTTAGAACCTACCTATGATGAAAATCCTGAACAAATTGAAGATGTACTTCCAGTTCAGGGAGAGCCCTTGATTGTTCATAAGGTGAAGAAGAGTCTAGTGTCATGGCAGATGCACTTGACCAACGATTTTCACTACAAAAGGCATTGAGTGCTCATGTGAAGGATTTTGAACAAGTTAGGGATCAATGTGAGACTGACTTGTATTTCAACCCCAACATGTTCAAGGGCCCCAATATGTTCAACATGATCCATGAGATCTATGAAGGTGAATTGATGAGGAAGATCAAACACAACGATAATGAGATCAAATCAGGTAGTGAAAATAGATGTTCCCTTAAGTGGTGATAAGGAGATTAGCATGCATTCCGACAAGAAGCTTCACCATCACCATACCCAACATAAAGTCGAAGAGATGGAAGCATTCTTTAAAGAGTGGTATGACCTAGATGATCATTCCTTGCATGATGTTACATTGTTACTATGGATGTGGATTATATTCTTGTAGGAATACCTTGGTTGAATGATATTGTGGTTATCACCACAATAGATAGAGAAGTGTTGATGAAACAAAGGCAACTTTTAAGACTATAGATGGCCTTTATGAGTGGTTAGAAAAGCTAAGCGTATCTATGCGGATCGTGAGGTGGGCAGACTACTAGACTTTGCAAAAAGCATGCTCATAAGTTTGTTTTATCACTCTAAATGCTGTAATTTTCTCTGAAACCAGCTCAACAAAAACTAAAGTTGGCAAACCTTGTGGATGTGAGAGCAGGAATACCCCTCCTGCTCATATATCAAACAAGACAATGTTTGAGGTAGACAAGAAAATTTTGATGGTAAATCAACTATTAGTGCACCGTCTCGTGAAAAAGCTGTTTCAGCTTGTGATGTTCCAAAAGAAGAAAGAAAAAAAAGGTATATGTTATTGAAGCTGGTGCAAAGGAACTAGAAAACAGTGTGGAAAACAACGGACCTCTTGTCGTTATGAGCTTTGTTCAGAGAGCTAATTCTTTTAAACCCGAGTGCAAAACCCATATTGGCTTAGCGAATTTTGCCAGTTCAAAACAGATTCCAAATAAAAATTTAATTACAAAGAGTAAAATGGAGGTTGATAGTACATGCCTCAAAGTGTTGGTGACAAGAAAGATGTTTCTCAAGGAACTCTTGCTTCTGGTGGTGATTAAACAGACTAGTGTTCAGCCTAACTTTACCAGTCCAATGGAAATACCTCAAATTGCAGAGAGTGATAAAACCAACTTATGGCCTAGTTTTAAAGAATATCCAAAAGCTGATACTAATGGTAATAATCCTAGAGCGGTCCTACTTGTTGCAGGTAAGATGAAGACTTTTGTTAATGATTCTGAAACCAAAGAAGAAAGTCCTACTATGATTGAAATATTTTCTGGAATTGAGGTGGAGCCTTCTTTGAAAGGGACTCCTAGAACTTCTCATGGAAATAATAGAAGCATTGCTCCTAATGATATTCCTGTAGAAATATTGGTTTTTGATCGATCTGTTGTTTGTTTGAGCGGTGTATCCTTTGACAGGTCAGAAATGCTTTTTATGTAAGAGGTATTTTACAGTAGTTGTTTTTAAGAGTTCCAAAGCTTCAGAAAACTTAAACAATCTTGGAGCTAGTTCTTTGGTGGTTGACTTGAAATTTACTTATGTTGCTACTTATCGAAACTGTAGAAATCAGGAAAGGAGTGGAGACTGTTGTGCAACTGACATCCTGAATTTGGAGGTTAATTATCCCTCTCGCATATATTGACAAGGTTGAAGAAAGGGAAGGTGGAAGAGTTCAGAAAGTTTACTTTTCTGTAGTGGTTAAAGGAGCTTATAATCTTGAGCAGGAAATCTATCAAATTAAGTTGCTTGGGAATGTAAAGTTAGGAGGAAACCTGAAAAACAGACTCATACTCCAATTTTTACTTGTGAAGAAGCTTTTCCACCATTGATATGAATCAGGACAATTACATGAAGAAGAAGCTGCAGAGAGCTGATCTAGAAAATTATATTGATGTTGTGAAAGTTTTCTCACTGGTGTTGAGTTTTCCAAGCTGGGGAGAATGACACAGAAGCTTTTAGTTATTTTATAATATTTTATTATTTCAGATTTATGTATTAAGTATTAGGTATATTATGAATGACAAGGGTTATTAGTTATCTTTAGGGTTTAAAACTAGGGCTAGGAATAAACTTTATTTGCAAGAAAACCTAATAACTTTACTTGCAAGAAAGAAAGGCTATATAAATAATTGTAAGCTTAACAGCCAGCATTAATGATTTATTATTATCTTTGAATTATAATAAAGAAACTAGATTTGTTTTAAACCCTAAGTTCTCTACAGTTCCAACTTTTTTACTTGTTTGTTCAACCCTAATCCTTTCTGTTACTGCTGTTTTCTCCCCTAAACCACACCACTTCATTAAGATACTCAACCAATAAACTTCTTCATTTGGTTAGATAATCTAAGCAAGGACAAATATTAACAACTTATTTTGGTTAAGAACCACATTATTTTGGTCAAACCTTTAAGCTAAAACTATATCTCAATATTTAACTATACAGTTTATAATGATTAATTGCTTGATTAATTTCAGGTCATAACCAATTCTTTCTGGGTTCAAATACTAAACCTATAATAACCTCTTTACTTGGTTAAGATACCTCAAACTCTAAAGATTTCTTTCTTGACTGAGGATATATTTAACCTATAAAGCTCCTTTCCTTCATGGGAGGTAACCAATAAACTTATTTTTTTAAGTGATCTAACAAAGGAAAAATATTAACAACTTATTTTGGTTAAGGACCTTATATTATTTTAGTCAAACCTTGTAGCTAAAACTATATCTCAATATTTAACTTTTACACTTTATAATGACTAATTCCATGTCTTGACTGCATACGAATTTTCAATTGATTAGTTTCTTCCATGTTAAAAACGGATCTCAACCCATGGGTTGCTGCATGAAACAAGAAATTTATTGCTGGGTTCAATACAGACGGAAACTTCAGTAATACAAATAAACTTGCCAGCAAATATATGAAATTTAGGTCACAACCAAGGATTTAGCACTACTTATTATCCATCTATTAACATGAGCCAGATCTTGCATCCAGCAACCTCCCATATAACATAAGCCCTTCCAATGTTACATTTAGTATTTGCACGTTAGGAACTGTATCAGTTTGAGAAACTGAGGGACATGTAAGAAAAGCATTCCAAATTTTTCTAAGGGAAGCAACAATATGCGATAAGAAAGTTTGTGAAATATACTCAAGTTGCTCAATCCATTGCAGTAATTAATAAATTTTGAAAACAAATAAGTGATCAAACTTAGGTAAGCCAGATTCCTCCTATCATCCTATGTATCAATCAATAACCCAAAAGACAAACTAACAAATCCTGTTATTTTAAAGACAAACAACATATCACTTCAGGTTATTGAGATTTTACCACATATGTAATAGAAACTAAGCTCGCTATCAAAACCCCATGCAAGACGGAGCCATGACTGCTGGTAACCATCAATTAGATAGACCAAATATGCAAGTGAAGCAATGACCTGAACACAATTGACAAAAGATCCAAGCATTATAAATAAGAAACATATTTAGAATAGAAGAAAACTAACATGCAAGTGAAGCAATGACCTGAACACAATTGACAAAAGATCCAAGCATTATAAATAAGAAACATATTTAGAATAGAAGAAAACTAACAATGGCAGACAATCAAGAACAGACTACATACTAGTTGAACCGCCAGAAATATGGATAAAATGTCTCTCGTCACAAAAAAACGGAATTTCAAAGTCCGCCATTTCCTATCAGCAGCAACATGAACTCTCAAATGATAAGGAGCTTTACAGGTTGTGCAATGAGCAAATGCAAATCCTTCCTGGAAAAAGAATAGAAATAATGAGATATGGTAGCTAGGAAGAAGGAGAAAAGTGTTATGCCCATGAAAGACACACACAGATGTTAGTTTTGCCAATATCTAATTCCCCCCTGATAACTGATCATCATTCTATTGTGGTCACAAGCATAACCAACCCACTGTTATTAAGGCACTCACATAGGCGGTGCTAAGGTGCACCATGAAATCAAGATTTCTCCTTCAACCTTCTCAGGCGAAGCTATTTTATTGGGCGCTTGCCCTAGTGCACTTTATTGCACTTTGGACTTCAACAATGGGCGGAAAAAAAGCTAGCTTGAGTGAAGCAATGAGCCAATTCTTAAGATTCTTTTATTATTATTGTTATTTTAAAATTCAAATACCCACTAAATAGAAAGAAAAAAAAAATCAAAATACCCACTACAGCTGACTGTTAACTTTTAAGTTTCCCTTTTATTTTCTATTTAAAAAACTCAAATATTATTATTTCCTTCACTTAAGTCGACTTTTAACTTCTTTTTTATATATATATTTTTTTATTTTAAAACTCAAAATGCTATTATTTCTTTAAATTTATCAATTATAAAACAACTAGACTTCTCAAAACTTTGTTAAAACTTCATTAAATCATCAAAACTCAAAACTTCAATCTCCCTTGAACATTTCTCTTCAAAACCAAATACCAACACTACCAAGCAAAAGGTAAACATTTGTTTTTATTCTCTATCTATTCTATTATTTCTTTTTTCCTTTAATTCTTTTTCTCCTTCTCTATTTTTTATTTTCTTCTATTGTAATTTTTTTCAATAATTTTTGTAATATGCATTTGGAGCAAAGATTGATGTATATATTTTAATATTATTGTAATGTAATGGTGAAGACTTGAGAACAATGACCAACCATAATGTAACATAAATACGTATGCACCTTTACTTAGACGAGCTTTTGAGCTCTTTTTTTTTTTTTTTTGCACCTTGCACCTCAGGCTATATAGAGGACTTCGCGCCTTGTGTGCACCTAGTGCCCTTGACCACACTGGCCCAGCCAGTGTTGTGAAGGGCACAAGGTGCACTCTAGACACTAGAATCCTTACATTGCCTAAGTGAAGTAAGGTGCAAATGCATGTGTGTTTTCATGTGTCCCTCTGTGTGTATGTATGAAATATGCTTATGATATACGATTAAGATAACAAACTCTAAAACAGGCCAAGTTTATCCATAAAACATGCACAATTTTCTTTTTCTATTGTTGGTCAACATACATGATTTCCTTATGATCTTATGTGTATTGTTGTGTACTCAAATAACGAAAAGCAGAAAGTTAGATGTTATCCCTTTCTCACTATTAAAGGTGCATCTAGTGAAAAGTAAAGTTCAAAACAAATTAAATTAAAGAGAGCTTCAACCAAACTGATTCTTTTAATGCCTAACACCTTAACAAAAAGTGTGCCTAGGCACACCAAGCAAGCACCTAATCAAATGCACCTTGTCCAAAAATATCCAAAGCACTTAATCAACTTTGTCCTATCTACTAATAGGTAAAGGTAGCCTTCAAGAAGGTAACATAGGTTAATTCTTGTTTAAGTTTTATTGATTGTTGTAAATGTTGTATAAATGTACAAACAATTTACCTATAAACTTTTCCTCTGATCTTTTCCAAGGGATTATCCAAGAACAACTGTAATAGACCGAACCATATTCAACAACTACTATGATATTTATAAAGCTATTAGTGTCTCAGAAAATGTAATATAGCTGCATTTCTCAAAATTCTATTAAATTTTAGTATAACATACTTGGTTTTTGAGTTGATTATTCAATGTTTGGAGTTACATGTTATGCTTGAGGTTATTTCAATTTTCAAGCAATACAGCATGACATTCTCCAAATTCCTGTTAGGGACACTTTAAGATGGACTATATTGGAAGCTATCAAAGTAACCTGAAATCATTATGCCTTTGTCTTTGTCTTTGATCAAGGCAAATTGGTAACCGGTATCAAATTGCTAGTAGGTTAAACTTTACACAATAGACAAACACTTAATACTTTATGCCTTTGTCCTTGATCAGGATCAAGATCAAGATCAACTGCATTTGTTAGATTGGGCTGGGAGTAACTGCTATTCGGTCTGCAACCACAATCCTCATTAATATAATGAATTTTTATATAGAATGAAGCTGATATCTGACCACATTACACAAATAGATTTAACATGAATTGGAATTTGTTCCCAACTTTTTATCTTTGTGATTTCATTATTGATCCAATTGTCAGCACACAAGATCTGCAATGCTTGTGCCATGAAAGAGTTATTTTAATTATCACAATGGAGGGGAAAAGACTAGGAGAAGGCTCCCCTTAAGTTAAATTCACTAAACTTGTTGAATTTTTTTTTGGGGGGGGGGGGGATATAAAGTAAACGCAATTTTTGTTTCCATTACTGAACAAAGGACTAATGTTGCAGGTATATATCTTTTTTTATGTTGTATGATTGTCTAACTTTTTACTCCATTATCAGACACAGGCAGAAAAAAGAAATTGAATCTAGATTATCAGAACAATTGGCATCCAGAAACTAACACAGCAACACTAGCATTGAAATTTAGTTCAAGCAATGAAATAACAGCTGTAAAGAAACGCACTCCTACAGACGCCAGTGAAACCATAGTACAAGTAAAGTATAAAGCATTCCAATTTCACTGTTCAAAAATGAAGAAAAGGGTATCAGTGTTTATACCTTTACAGCTCGCCAATGATCTAAACATTCCCGATGTACATATTTTGATGTTCCTTTGCACTTGCAAGGAGCAATAAAATCTCTACCTGAGGAAAACAATTGCACATTGAACTAGTTATTAGCACAAGTTCCTTCAAACAACACCCTTAGCAACAAAAATTAAGTTTTCTTTTTTTAATAATTATTAAACATTACTGTGTAGGATGACCAAAAAAAATTACTGCGAAGGAATTATTTAAAATAAAAAAAGGGAATTGAAAATAATTAAATTGCTATTTTTATCTTCTGTAAATTCGTTTAATAATCCAATCAGTTCGGTCGCCAAACGAAAAAATTGAACCCGTTATACTAGAGTGATGTACTTAGTTGAATTTTGAAGGCAAAAAAAGAGCAGAATTTTTTCGAGAGGAAGGCTTAAAATAAGCAAAGTGATCGTGATTCATAGCACAATCGATGAAACCAATTTTTTAAAATTTCTTTAAAAAGAGGAAATTAAATTTGAGGAAATAGGGTTTAAAAGTAGAACATACCGTCGGTTTCGAGGCAAATTCGACACTGAATTTGATCGGCTGGACCGGCCTCGAGGTCGATCTCGCTGGGCTCGGTGATCGGTGGGGGAGCCATGAGAGGCAATTCCTCCGATTGATCGCTCATTGTCGATTAACAAATAAACAGAGGAAATAGCCGTTTTCGATAATAATAATTAATTAAGACGGAGTCTTAAAACCTAGAAATTTCTAGAGAGAAAAAGGAGCAATCTCGAATTTCTCTCCTCTGATTCTTGAAGCTGATACTGATGTCTTTTTTATGGTTCTTCCAGCGGAATTTCAACATCAGTAATTCAGTATGTATATTTTTTCTATTATTTTACATATGGATTCTTTTCTTTTCTTAATTTTGCAAGAAAACAGAAAGAAAACAAAGAAAAGAATTTAGAGATTTTGGATTTTCTTTTTTTGAGTTTTCCGGTAATAACCTTGACTTGCAAAACAATTTCTATCTTGTTTAAGGCTATACTACACAGTGGTGATATAATTTCCATAAATTTTCATTTTAGACATTAAAAATAAAACAAATCACAAATCAGACACTGTCGCTTATAATTATTTTAATTCAATCACTTAACTTTAAAAAATTTTTATTTTGATTACTCGCTATTAATTCAATGTTATTTTATGTCACCTAATTTTAAAAATTTTTTATTTTTTCCATCATTTTATCAATTTTAAAAAATAATTTATTTTTTTCTTTTTCTTATAATTAATTTTAGTTTTTAAGTAAAAGGAAAAACATGAGGGTTTATAGAGAGTTACTTAGGTTTTTAGTGGAAAATTTTGGATTTTTACAAAAAAAATCATTTTTCTTTTTTTAGAATTAATTTTAATTTTTATGATAAAATGGAAAATTTGGGATTCTAAAAAAAGAAAATTACTTGGGATTTTAAAAATTATATTTTCAAGATTTTAAATTTAAAACCTTATTTGTTCGCAAACATTTTTTAAACAAAATAAACATCCATGTAAAATTTTTTAAAAAACTTCGAAATTTTGTTTTAAAATTTCTTGTAATTTTTCCATTAACTCTAATAGTCTAATAAGAAAAATATATGGTTAATATATTAGTTGCACCTAAAGTTACACAATTATTATTTTGATTTTTTTAAAAAAATTTGTATCAATTTAATACTTTAGTTTTTAATCCGTTACTAGTTTATCTCAATCGGACATTAAAAAGAGGTGACATGGCACGTTCAGTGTGCACCACATCACACAACTTTATTTTCTAAAAATAAATTAAAAAAAAAAGAAAAGAAGATCAAAAAAATCTCAAATTTTTAAAATAATTAGAAAAAAAATTAAATTTATATAAAACTCCTAGAAATTAAAAATGTTTATTTTTATTTTTTACAAATACATAAAACACAAAGAAGAGAGAAAATAGAAAAAAAATAAACATATTCAGAAAAATCTCATATTTTTTTAACAAATCAGACAAATATATGAAAAGTTATATAAAATTTCTAAAATTTAAAAAATATATATTTTACATTTTAAAAATACATAAAAAAATTTTAAAAAAGCGAAATTACAAAAGTTATCAAAAAATTCAAAAAAATCTCAACCTTTTTTTTAAATCAGAAATAAAATATGGAAAGCTTTAAAATATGTGAATGAAAATCTAAAGCCATATTTTTTACTGATTTTATAAAATAAAATAAAAAGAATTACGCTTCTTGTATTTTCACACTTTTTTTAACCTCGTGTATTTTTGAACAAAAAAATATTTTTGTTATTTCTGGAGATTTTATACAACTTTCTATATATTTTTCGGATTTGTTAAAAAAATTAGATTTTTTTTGAATATGTTGACAATTTTTTGTACTTTATCTCTTTTTTGTGTTTTAAGTATTTTTAAAATAATAAATAAGTTTTAAGTTTTGGGGTTTTTATATAATTCTATAATTTATTTTATTTTTAAAGAAAAATGAGAATTTTAATGATTTTTTTTACTAATGTTCTTGTTTATCCTGTTTCTTTTTTGAATTCATTTTTGAAAATTAAAGTTAAGTTGACGTGGCATGGCATGGCGTATTTCTAATGTGTCAGGTCACCATTTTTAACACTGTTAACGGCTGGACAAACTGATAATCGATTGAAAAATTCATCTACCAAACTAATAAAAATATTTCTTCTAGTACTAAGGTGATAATTGGGTAAAACTCTGAGGGGCAAATAGTGTATTAACCCTAATATATATTGTATGATGCATGGATTTGATTAAAAAACAAATCTAGAAAATGGGGGAAATTATTTAATCAAAAACAGATGTAGAATATAAAGTCGCACTGAAAATTTTGTTAGCATTGAAAATTTTTAGACTAATCAAAATTTAAATAAAAAAATTAAAACCATTAACTCCGATGTAAAATTTAAACTAATCAAAATTTAACAATTTTGAAAAAAATATTTAATTATATAATAAATTATTCTAAAACAATTAACTTCCTTGCAATTTCTCCATTAACACCATTAAATATTGAAAAGTATTGTATTGAAAAAGTACTTGTTGTTAACCAATTAGATTGATAGGGTAAGAAAGTGGTGGTCGAATTGGTGGTTCATCTATAGATAATGTGGAAAGCTACTATAGATGGATAGTTTCTGAGAGTGTTGTTAGAAAGAAGAAGTGTCCGAAAGAAGTGTCTTCTGAACTATTACATAGGCCCTTTTATAGTGGGATACAAGATTATCTACTTCTTTAGGGATTACTGACATTGAGATTTGATGTGATGTCTGAGAATATGACATTTTAGAACAATTGGGTAATCAATAGTTCTGAACTTTCTTTGTGCGTCTCATGTATGTTCAACGGAGGTGTCGTGTTGTGTGAGGTTCGCCAGGCTGAGGTTCGTGTGACACCCCTAAAGTGACCCTAGTCGGAAAGCGGTTTCAGGACCGCTAAACCGAGTCACCAAATTATTTGAATGTGATATTTATTGTCTAAAATATGTGATTATGAAGGTGTGAAAGTTTTAGGCTTCGATTTAGTAAATTGCATGTGAATTTAGTCAAAAGGACTTATGGGTGACATTTTTGAAATGTGATAGGCTAATCTACAAGGACCTAATAGTGCATGTAATCAAAAGGGAGGACTTGCATGTCAATTTTCCCCCCTAATATGTAGTGGCCGGCCATGAGCATGGGTGGACAAGATGTTATGGCTAAAAACATGTCATAAACATATTGGGGTAGTGCATTATGTAAGGATTAATAAAATAAAGAGCATGGGTGGACAAGATGTTATAGCTAAAAACATGTCATAAACATGTTGGGGTAGTGCATTATGTAAGGATTAATAAAATAAAGGGCATGGGCAATAAAATATTAGTGTTAGTAGGATGAGAAACAAAAAAAAGAAAAGAAAGGATGTGTGTGATTGTCCCCCCCCATTGCCGTGAGTGAAGAAAAGAAAAAAAAGAAAATTTGTTCATCCTCTTTCATTTCTTTTGGCCGAAAATTCTAAGGAAGAAGGAAGGAGTTCTTGCTTCATGTTTGGTTTGGAAGAGGATTAGGAGGAGGTTTGGCCATACTTGTATCTAGATTAAGCTCAAGAGCTTAGAGGACCAAAGTTGGATAAAGGAAAGGAAAAAAGTGATCGAATAGCCGCCGAAATCGTTCGACAACATCCGAGGTAAGTTTTAAGTGATTAAACGTTGAGTAAATTCAATCATAATAGGACATAATGAGTTGATTTAATAAGATATGATGTGGCCATGATATGTCTTAAACTCAAATGGTAAGTTCATATGTGTTTGGACTTGGAAATTTAAGAGCAAATTGTAATAATTTGCTTTGGACAGCAGCAGTAACGTGACTTTAGAAAATCACTATAAATTGTTGGTGTGGAATTATAGGCTGAATAAAATATGTAATCAAGGCTTAATTAGTCTAGTTTCTTATAAAAGAGACCTTGTGAGCAAAGAAATTTCCTATAAAGAGATATTTAAAGTTGTGTGAGACGGTGTCAGAATGACTCCGAAATCCCCTGTTCTGTTTTTAGAAAATCATTATAAATTGTACAAAAATGGTTATAAGATAAAATTTATATGCTTAGACTCCTTAATGAGTCTAGTTTCAAATGAAATCAAATAAAACACATTTTGAATTCTGTAAAATGAGAAATTTGATTCGTAGTGAAGAGTGGTCAGATTAGTCAAACAGTGAAACAGGGGAAACTTTAAGAAAAATCTGGTATTGATTGGCCAAACCTAAAATTCTGGAAATTTTATGGATGGAAGATATACGAGTCTATATTCAGGAAAAATTAACGGCAAGTGATTTGGAGTTTTGTAGCTCCGGTTATAAATAATTTAGTGACCATTGCTCAGGAAAACAGCTCGTACTGAATATGTGATTTTGTTGTAAACATGGATAAAACTTGTTTTAGTTGCTCATAAGCTATTGATTAAACCCATACTTGAATTCTAAATCGTGATATTGTAAGCTTATGAGTATTCGAATATGAAATGATAGTATGGCGTAAAATTGAATTATTCATTGGAAAGTGATGGATGTAGATTCGGCCAAGACCAAGTCTGTACATGATAGTATATGTGGTATGTGAAGTATATTTGAATAAATTTGAAAGTGTATATATGTGATAAGGCCTAATGGCCAATGTGATGAATGTGAAAGTGTATATATATGTGATAAGGCCTAATGGCAGATGTGATGAATGTGAAAGTGTATATATGTGATAAGGCCTAAAAGCCGATGTGATGAATGTGAAAGGGTATATATGTGGTAAGGCCTAATGGCCGATGTGATGAATGTGAAAGTGTATATATATGTGATAAGGCCTAATGGCCGATGTGATGAATGTAAAAGTGTATATATGTGATAAGGCCGAATGGCCAATGTGATGAATGTGAAAGTGTATATATATGTGATAAGGCCGAATGGCCAATGTGATGAATGTGAACATGTGTATGTGTGATAAGGCCGAATGGCCAATGTGATGAATGTGAACATGTGTATGTGTGATAAGGCCGAATGGCCAATGTGATGAATGTGAACATGCATATATGAGATAAGGCCGAATGGCCAATGTGATGAATGTGAAAGTGTATATATGTGATAAGGCCGAATGGCCAATGTGATGGATGTGGAAGTGTATAAATGTGATAAGTCCCGAAGGGCAATTGTGTCAGTACTATATCCGGGTTAAAACCCCGCAGGCTTTATGCGAGAATATTATCCTGATTAATGTCCGTAGGCTTCGTGCTCGTACTATATCCGAGCTTTAAAGACCCGACGGCTAAATGCTAGGATTCAAGTAAGACTTTGATATTGAGTATCTGCATTAAGTTACCATCAAATAAGTATTATG
Source organism: Gossypium hirsutum (assembly GCF_007990345.1). Classification (NCBI taxonomy): domain Eukaryota; kingdom Viridiplantae; phylum Streptophyta; class Magnoliopsida; order Malvales; family Malvaceae; genus Gossypium; species Gossypium hirsutum. The sequence goes on along the minus strand of NC_053434.1, from coordinate 39,670,138 downwards.
TATTCAAGATGTTCAGGTACGTATTACTTACTCATCGGTGGAGTGATTTCGAGGTGAATTATCAGTATCAAAGAGGTAGGTAAATGTGATTAATATTGTAACTCCAAATGTGAGAATGATCTAATTAGTAATGGTATGTTTGTATAATAAAGTATGCGATGAAATATTCTTATGTATTAGTGCATATTCTGCCCAAAAGCCTTATGATCTGAGTATGGGTTGGGTTGAGCTAGATGTGCCAGTACAAGGTAAGGATTATGATTTGTAAGCTTACATATATGTGATAAGGAATATGTTGGTTCTTTATGTGCCTATGGTAATTTAGTACTTGTCATGATGAAATACTTAAAAGTATGGATGTGATTATGAACAAGTGGAAAGGATTATTGAAAGTTGAAAATCGATGAAGAATGTGCTTTGGAAATATTTGACCATCTAGGTCATTATTATTCGAAAGTATATATGTGGCAGCCAAGTGTTGCGTTTAATAATATTATAGATCGAGATGAAGCTCTAGATTAACTTCATCGAACAGTTGAAATGAATGACCAATGATAGTGATTGAGAACACTTTGTTTTGCTTTAAACTTACTAAGCATTAAATGCTTACTCCGTTCTTTGAATCTCTGTTTTATAGATTTGGTTCGTCAGCTATCAGACTCGGGATTATTGAAGTCGAAGTCGCCCACACTATCAAAACCCTTTTGGTACACTTTTGGTTGAACTCTGAAAATGGCATGTATAGGACTACCCTTTTGTTGTTGGTCATGTACCCTTCGGTTTTGTATAATTTTGGATAGCCATGCGAAAATGGCTTATATATGTTTGAGCATAATGTTATAATCATTTGGTATGGATATGGTTACTGAGAGGTGTGGATATGCTTAACAAGGATTGGCCATGGGAATGGTTAATCACTATCATAATTTGTGCTATTTATGCTAAAAGGGCTAGTTGAATCATGGAAACTATGAAATAGGTAAAGTCTACCTTAAAGGCAGATGCTGACAGCAGCAGTGATGTAGATTTGGAAAATCACTAAAAATAGTAGGAATGGAATTAAATAGTGAATAAATTATTTAAATGAACCTTGATGAATCCACTTTCATATGGAAGAAACGAAACGGTCATATGAGTGGTATGTTAAGAGATAATTAGGTTTTCGTGAAACAGGGCCAGAACAGTTTCTGGATTCCCTGTTCCGACTTTGGAAATTCATTATAAATTAACCAGAGATAATTAGAAGTCATGCCATATATGTATAGATTCCTCTCTGAGTCTAGTTTCTATAGAAACAAACGGAATCAGTATTGAAGCCCTGTACAGGGAGATATCCAAATTGTAATGCATGAAGGTCAGTGTAGTCGCACCCTGTAACAGGGGAGACTTTAACTAATAAACTGTACTAATTGGCCTGACCAAAAATTCTAGAAAACAATATGTAGATGGACATATGAGTCTAGTTTCAGGGAAAAATCACGAAACTGATTTTCAAGTTGTGAAACTCAAGATATGATTTTTAAGGTGACAGCGACATAGTTAGCCAGCTGTCTGGAAATTTTTAAAATGGACTACGATAGTAAGCGAATTTAGTCTGTGAACCCCTCGTGTTCGACTCCGGCAACGGTCTCGGGTACGGGGCGTTACAATTTTATTGGTATCAGAGCTACGGTTTAGTCGATTCTAGGACTACCGTAATACGTTTGGGTCTAGCTATACATGCCATTATGTGAATATTTGATAGTGTGGTGATTTCTGACAATTGAAAATGTGTTTATTTATTGTAATGAATTCCGATCCCGATTGAGCTGTAGCAGATGGTATTGAGAGGACTGAGACATGCTTATGATGTGTCAATATTGAGAAGGGTATAACATAAGTAAGTTTTGAGTAATTGAATTTGGTATTTAACTTAAAATGCCATGATATACATGTATGATAGATGAATGATGTCCCATTGTCCTTATCATAATAAAGTTATTAGAGAAATGAACAAAGGAAGAGATTGGGGATATATGCTTTGGTGTGATTGCTTATTGAGCTGAAAGTTTAGCAAAAGAAGCATACATGTATTAGATTTGAATGATATTTACGACTTAAAGTCAAGAATCATGTTATATGTTTACATGTGAATGAATTGATTAAATTATAAATGTGATTTGTGCCATGTGAAACATGATAACATGTGAATAAATATGTATGAGACTCAGTGATGTGAATCTGAGTTTAAAGACCCGCTGACTATATGAAGAGATTATGTCCGGGTAAAGACCCGATGGCTATGTACAGAGATTATGTCCGGATTAAAATTCGCTGGCTTTGTGTGGAGATTTCATCCGAGCTAAAGGTCTCGACGATGATCCGGGCTAAGTCCCGAAGAGCATTCATGCTAGTGATGTATCCGGGCTAAGTCCCGAAGAGCATTCATGCTAGTGATGTATCCGGGCTAAGTTCCGAAGAGCATTCATGCTAGTGATGTATCCGGGCTAAGTCCCGAAGAGCATTCATGCTAGTGATGTATCCGGGCTAAGTTCCGAAGAGCATTCGTGCTAGTGATGTATCCGGGCTAAGTCCCGAAGAGCATTCATGCTAGTGATGTATCCGGGCTAAGTCCCGAAGAGCATTCATGCTAGTGATGTATCCGGGCTAAGTTCCGAAGAGCATTCATGCTAGTGATGTATCCGGGCTAAGTCCCGAAGAGCATTCATGCTAGTGATGTATCCGGGCTAAGTTCCGAAGAGCATTCGTGCTAGTGATGTATCCGGGCTAAGTCCCGAAGAGCATTCATGCTAGTGATGTATCCGGGCTAAGTCCCGAAGAGCATTCATGCTAGTGATGTATCCGGGCTAAGCTCCGAAGAGCATTCGTGCTAGTGATATATCCGTGCTAAACCCCGAAGAGCATTCGTGCTGGTGTTATATCCAGGCTAGGTCCCGAAGAGCAATCATGCTGGTGACGTGTATTCAGGCCTTCGTGCCTAGTAGGCTTCGTGCCGGTAATTTGAGCAAAGTTTAAGTATTCATTACTATACGAATTCAAATTTAAATGAGATGATATGTTTAAAAGTGTACATACATGATGTTTATAGACTTGGTTAAGTCATTTCAATGTGTAATAACGAATGAATAAGAGCACTATGTGTGTGAATGATTAGAGGCACTGTGTGTGTGCGAATTCCTTTAATCGAGCACTATGAGTGCGAGATCGGTCAGTGGGCACTAAGTGTGTGAAGTGGAATTCATGTAAGACCTCGTCTGGGACGAAGGCATTGATTTGAGATAGTGTGTAAGACCATGTCTGGGACATGGCATCTGCTCGATATGTGAGCATATGTAAGACCATATCTAGGATATGGCATTGTAAGAGCTATATGTGCTTAATGAGTATCCGTAATGATTTCGAATGATTCAACGGGTATCGTTAACAGTGATTAAATGTGCTAAATGAATTCAATGTTCAGGTATGTGGAAGTTGATTTTCTTTTGGAAATGAGTTAAGTTGAATATTGAGATGTGATAAAGTTATAAAGGATATTTATTGGGATGTTTGAGTATATGTGTACTTTCGATTAGGTTACAGCTTATACATGAATGAAAATGTGGGTTACAAATATGTGGGTTGATGATGTGAATTATACATGTTAATATGTGCTTAATATGTGTTTGAAATGCATTTGTGAATTAAATTAAGTGATTATTGCTTATGAAATCAAGAAAATGAGATATATGTGCATACTTGTAGAAATGTTTATGTATTTATTTTAAGATAAGAAAATGATTTTATAGATCGATGAGAAATCAATAATGAATTACAATTGCTATCGATGAGCTAATGTTTATATGAATATAATTCAATAAGAGGACGTTATCCTAAACTATGCATCGGTAGAAATTTTCGGGGACGAAAATCCCTAAAGGGGGGAAGAGTTGTGACACCCCTAAAGTGACCCTAGTCAGAAAGCGGTTTCAGGACCGCTAAACCGAGTCACCAAATTATTTGAATGTGATATTTATTGTCTAAAATATGTGATTATGAAGGTGTGAAAGTTTTAGGCTTCGATTTAGTAAATTGCATGTGAATTTAGTCAAAAGGACTTATGGGTGACATTTTTGAAATGTGATAGGCTAATCTACAAGGACCTAATAGTGCATGTAATCAAAAGGGAGGACTTGCATGTCAATTTTCCCCCCTAATATGTAGTGGCCGGCCATGAGCATGGGTGGACAAGATGTTATGGCTAAAAACATGTCATAAACATATTGGGGTAGTGCATTATGTAAGGATTAATAAAATAAAGAGCATGGGTGGACAAGATGTTATAGCTAAAAACATGTCATAAACATGTTGGGGTAGTGCATTATGTAAGGATTAATAAAATAAAGGGCATGGGCAATAAAATATTAGTGTTAGTAGGATGAGAAACAAAAAAAAGAAAAGAAAGGATGTGTGTGATTGTCCCCCCCCATTGCCGTGAGTGAAGAAAAGAAAAAAAGAAAATTTGTTCATCCTCTTTCATTTCTTTTGGCCGAAAATTCTAAGGAAGAAGGAAGGAGTTCTTGCTTCATGTTTGGTTTGGAAGAGGATTAGGAGGAGGTTTGGCCATACTTGTATCTAGATTAAGCTCAAGAGCTTAGAGGACCAAAGTTGGATAAAGGAAAGGAAAAAAGTGATCGAATAGCCGCCGAAATCGTTCGACAACATCCGAGGTAAGTTTTAAGTGATTAAACGTTGAGTAAATTCAATCATAATAGGACATAATGAGTTGATTTAATAAGATATGATGTGGCCATGATATGTCTTAAACTCAAATGGTAAGTTCATATGTGTTTGGACTTGGAAATTTAAGAGCAAATTGTAATAATTTGCTTTGGACAGCAGCAGTAACGTGACTTTAGAAAATCACTATAAATTGTTGGTGTGGAATTATAGGCTGAATAAAATATGTAATCAAGGCTTAATTAGTCTAGTTTCTTATAAAAGAGACCTTGTGAGCAAAGAAATTTCCTATAAAGAGATATTTAAAGTTGTGTGAGACGGTGTCAGAATGACTCCGAAATCCCCTGTTCTGTTTTTAGAAAATCATTATAAATTGTACAAAAATGGTTATAAGATAAAATTTATATGCTTAGACTCCTTAATGAGTCTAGTTTCAAATGAAATCAAATAAAACACATTTTGAATTCTGTAAAATGAGAAATTTGATTCGTAGTGAAGAGTGGTCAGATTAGTCAAACAGTGAAACAGGGGAAACTTTAAGAAAAATCTGGTATTGATTGGCCAAACCTAAAATTCTGGAAATTTTATGGATGGAAGATATACGAGTCTATATTCAGGAAAAATTAACGGCAAGTGATTTGGAGTTTTGTAGCTCCGGTTATAAATAATTTAGTGACCATTGCTCAGGAAAACAGCTCGTACTGAATATGTGATTTTGTTGTAAACATGGATAAAACTTGTTTTAGTTGCTCATAAGCTATTGATTAAACCCATACTTGAATTCTAAATCGTGATATTGTAAGCTTATGAGTATTCGAATATGAAATGATAGTATGGCGTAAAATTGAATTATTCATTGGAAAGTGATGGATGTAGATTCGGCTAAGACCAAGTCTGTACATGATAGTATATGTGGTATGTGAAGTATATTTGAATAAATGTGAAAGTGTATATATGTGATAAGGCCTAATGGCCAATGTGATGAATGTGAAAGTGTATATATATGTGATAAGGCCTAATGGCCGATGTGATGAATGTGAAAGTGTATATATGTGATAAGGCCTAATGGCCGATGTGATGAATGTGAAAGTGTATATATGTGATAAGGCCTAATGGCCGATGTGATGAATGTGAAAGTGTATATATATGTGATAAGGCTAACGGCCGATGTGATGAATGTGAAAGTGTATATATGTGATAAGGCCGAATGGCCAATGTGATGAATGTGAAAGTGTATATATATGTGATAAGGCCGAATGGCCAATGTGATGAATGTGAACATGTGTATGTGTGATAAGGCCGAATGGCCAATGTGATGAATGTGAACATGTGTATGTGTGATAAGGCCGAATGGCCAATGTGATGAATGTGAACATGCATATATGAGATAAGGCCGAATGGCCAATGTGATGAATGTGAAAGTGTATATATGTGATAAGGCCGAATGGCCAATGTGATGGATGTGGAAGTGTATAAATGTGATAAGTCCCGAAGGGCAATTGTGTCAGTACTATATCCGGGTTAAAACCCCGCAGGCTTTATGCGAGAATATTATCCTGATTAATGTCCGTAGGCTTCGTGCTCGTACTATATCCGAGCTTTAAAGACCCAACGGCTAAATGCTAGGATTCAAGTAAGACTTTGATATTGAGTATCTGCATTAAGTTACCATCAAATAAGTATTATGTATTCAAGATGTTCAGGTACGTATTACTTACTCATCGGTGGAGTGATTTCGAGGTGAATTATCAGTATCAAAGAGGTAGGTAAATGTGATTAATATTATAACTCCAAATGTGAGAATGATCTAATTAGTAATGGTATGTTTGTATAATAAAGTATGCGATGAAATATTCTTATGTATTAGTGCATATTCTGCCCAAAAGCCTTATGATCTGAGTATGGGTTGGGTTGAGCTAGATGTGCCAGTACAAGGTAAGGATTATGATTTGTAAGCTTACATATATGTGATAAGGAATATGTTGGTTCTTTATGTGCCTATGGTAATTTAGTACTTGTCATGTTGAAATACTTAAAAGTATGGATGTGATTATGAACAAGTGGAAAGGATTATTGAAAGTTGAAAATCGATGAAGAATGTGCTTTGGAAATATTTGACCATCTAGGTCATTATTATTCGAAAGTATATATGTGGCAGCCAAGTGTTGCGTTTAATAATATTATAGATCGAGATGAAGCTCTAGATTAACTTCATCGAACAGTTGAAATGAATGACCAATGATAGTGATGAGAACACTTTGTTTTGCTTTAAACTTACTAAGCATTAAATGCTTACTCCGTTCTTTGAATCTCTGTTTTATAGATTTTGGTTCGTCAGCTATCGGACGCGGGATTATTGAAGTCGAAGTCGCCCACACTATCAAAACCCTTTTGGTACACTTTTGGTTGAACTCTGAAAATGGCATGTATAGGACTACCCTTTTGTTGTTGGTCATGTACCCTTCGGTTTTGTATAATTTGGATAGCCATGCGAAAATGGCTTATATATGTTTGAGCATAATGTTATAATCATTTGGTATGGATATGGTTACTGAGAGGTGTGGATATGCTTAACAAGGATTGGCCATGGGAATGGTTAATCACTATCATAATTTGTGCTATTTATGCTAAAAGGGCTAGTTGAATCATGGAAACTATGAAATAGGTAAAGTCTACCTTAAAGGCAGATGCTGACAGCAGCAGTGATGTAGATTTGGAAAATCACTAAAAATAGTAGGAATGGAATTAAATAGTGAATAAATTATTTAAATGAACCTTGATGAATCCACTTTCATATGGAAGAAACGAAACGGTCATATGAGTGTTATGTTAAGAGATAATTAGGTTTTCGTGAAACAGGGCCAGAACAGTTTCTGGATTCCCTGTTCCGACTTTGGAAATTCATTATAAATTAACCTGAGATAATTAGAAGTCATGCCATATATGTATAGATTCCTCTCTGAGTCTAGTTTCTATAGAAACAAACGGAATCTGTATTGAAGCCCTGTACAGGGAGATATCCAAATTGTAATGCATGAAGGTCAGTGTAGTCGCACCCTGTAACAGGGGAGACTTTAACTAATAAACTGTACTAATTGGCCTGACCAAAAATTCTAGAAAACAATATGTAGATGGACATATGAGTCTAGTTTCAGGGAAAAATCACGAAACTGATTTTCGAGTTGTGAAACTCAAGATATGATTTTAAGGTGACAGCGACACAGTTAGCCAGCTGTCTGGAAATTTTTTTTTAAAATGGACTGCGATAGTAAGCCGAATTCTAGTCTGTGAACCCCTCTGATGTCCAACTCCGGCCAAACGGTCTTCGGGGGTACGGGGGGCCGTTACTTTATGACCAAGAATGATACCATGATTTAGAGCCAAGCTGCATCCCTACGAGCCTTTGAGAATCAAGTGGGGCAGATGGTAAATGCTTTAAATTTGAGACAACAAGAAGCTCTGCTAAGTGATACTGAAAATTCAAGATCACAAGGGAAAGAGCATTGCAAGGCAATCAGTCTCAGAAGTGGGACTCAGCTGAATAAAATTGTTAAAGATGCAACTGCAGAAGAGGACAAATTAGGTCTCAACTATGGAAAGAATTCAAAACAATTTGAATAGCACACTACAACTGAAAAGGCTAAACAGAAGACTATTACAACAAAATCAGATCATGTTGCCAATAAAAATGCCACAACAAAACAATATCAGCAACCTGAAAGATAGCCACCTCCACCTTTTCCTCAGTGATTCAACAATTGTAAACAAGATTTCCAGTACAAAAGATTTTCTAGATGTCCTAAAACATCTCCATATCAACATACTGTTGGTAGAAGCTTTGGATAAAATGCCCAATTATGTGAAATTTATGAAAGATATACTGTCAAAGAAGCGAAGATTAGGAGAATTTGAATATGTTGCTCTCACTAAGGGGTGCACGGTGATGTTGAAAAATAAATTGCCTTTAAAGTTGAAGGACCGAGGAATTTTTACTATCCCATATTCAATTGCAAATCGTTATGTTGGTAAGGCATTGTGTGATTTAGGAGCGAGCATCAATTTATTGCATATGTCTATCTTTAGGAAGATGGAAATCGGAAAAGCAAGACCTACTATGATCACGTTGCAACTAGCTGATTGATCTTATGCACACCCAGAATGTAAAATGAGACGTGCTGGTAAGAGTAGATCAATTTATTTTTCCTGTTGATTTCTTTATTTTAGAATGTGAAGCTGACAAAGATGTGTCGATTATTCTTGGAAGACCTTTTCTTGCTACAGGTAGAACTTTGATTAATGTGCAAAAAGGTGAACTGACCATGAGGATGAATGATTAGCAGATCAGCTTAATGTATTCGATGCCCTGAAACATGTTGATGAGAATGAAGAGTGCCACACCATTGGTTTGATAGAAATAATAGTGTAGGAAAAGTTTGCAAAATTTTGCCACAACAATTCTGATAGTGACATAGATTCACTTGAGCTAAATGAAAGAAAGACTTTTGAAGAATTCAGTGAGTCTATGAAGGCAAAGCAAATTGTGGATAGATCAGGGAAAAAGCTTGAGTCCTTGGATTTACTAGCTCACACTATCAATCCTCCTAAATCATCTATAGAGGAACCTCCCACATTGGAGTTGAAGCCTTTTTCGTTGCATTTGAAATGTGCTTACTTGGGAGACAACAACAGATTGCTAGTAGTTATTTATGCAGAATTGACACCTGATCAGGAGGTCAAGTTGCTGGAAGTTCTCCGACGATATTAGACGGCATTAGGATGGATAATTGCTGACATTAAGTGAATTAGCCCTGCTCTATGCATGCATAAAATTTTATTGAAGGATTGCCATGGAAATTCTATTAAAAAGCAGAGAAGGTTAATCCTATTATGAAGGAAGTTGTTAAGAACGAGATAATCAAGTGGCTTGATACCGATATTATCTACTCAATCTCAGACAGCGCTTGGGTGAGTCCTGTACAGCGTGTGCCCAAGAAGGGAGGTGTTACAGTGGTTAGTAATGATAACAACGAGCTTATACCAATTCAGACTATCACGGGATGGAGAATGTGCATGGATGATCGCAAGCTCAACAAGGTAAGTCAGAAAGATAATTTTCCCTTACCTTTTATTGACCAAATGATGGATAGATTAGCTGGGAAAGCCTTATTGTTACTTGGACAGATATTTAGGGTATAATCAATTTTTTATAGCTCCCAATGACTAAGAGAAGACTACTTTCACTTGTCCATAGGGTACTTTTGCATTTAGACGAATGCCATTTGGGTTATGTAATGCCCCGATAACATTTCAGCGTTGTATAATGACAATATTCTTTTACATGGTGGAAAATTTTCTCAAAATCTTTAAGGATGATTTCTCTATCTTTGGAAATAACTTTGAGGGTTGTTTGAAAAATTTGGAATTGGTTCTTTGTCGCTGTGAAGAAACAAATCTTGTTTGGAATTTGGAAAAATGCCATTTCTTGGTCTGTGAAGGCATTGTTCTAGGGCATAAAGTATTGTCGCAAGGGATTGAAGTTGACAAAGAAAAAATTAAGGTAATAGATATATTACTGTCTCCTACTATTGTCGTGGGTATTCAAAGTTTCTTAGGCCATGTGAGTTTTTATAAAAGATTCATTAAGGATTTCTCGAAGATATCTAAACCCTTATGTTCCTTGCTGTAGCAAAATAGATCTTTCAATTTTGATGAACCTTGTTTGATAGCTTTCGAGGAATTGAAGAAACCACTAGTAGCAACATCAATTGTAATAGCCTCGGAGTGGACATTGCCTTTTGAACTCATGTGTGACCCCAATAATTATGTTGGGGGAGTAGTGTTGGGGAAAATGAAAGACAAGGTATTTCATGCTATATATTATGAAAGCAAGGCCCTGAGGGTTGTGTAGCTTAACTACACCACCTCTAAAAATGAGTTATTGGTTGTAGTATTCGTGTTCGATAAATTCTAATCTTATTTAGTTGGTACCAAGTTCACAGACCATTCTGCTATTAAGTATTTGATTACCAAGAAAGATGCCAAGCCAAGATTGATTCCGTAGATACTCTTGCTACAGGAGTTTGATTCAAACATTTGAGATAGAAAGGAGACTGAATATCAAGTAGCTGATCACTTGTCAAGATTAGAAGTTGGAAATGAATATGTAATGTCAAACTTATTAAGAAGGACTTCCTAGAAAAGCAACTGTTAGTTGCCATGGCATTACCTTGGTATGCCAATATAGTGAACTTCTTAGTAAGTGGTTTGATGCCACCTGATCTCAACAACCAAAGAATACAGAAATTCCTCAATGATGCCAGGCATTATTATTGGGATGACCTTCCTATTCAAGCATTATGCTGATTAGGTAATTATGAAATGTGTCCCTGATGACGAAATACACATCCTGTAATATTTTCATTTAGCTCCTTATGGAGGGCATTTTGGAGGAGTCAGAACAACATCTAAGGTACTTCAATCTAATTTTTATTTTCCGAATTTGTTCAAGGATGCCTATGAATTTTATAAGTCATATAATCGTTGCCAGAGGATTGGAAATATATCTAGGAAACATGAAATGTTGACGGAAAATATTTAGAGATTGAATTTTTTGATGTGTGGGGGATAGACTTTATGGTCCATTTCCACCGTCGTTTGGCATTTTATACATATTGGTGGCAGTCCATTATGTCTTAAAATGGATAGAAGCCACAACTTTACCTATTAATTTTGCCAAGTTTGTGCTAAAATTTTTGCACAAGAACATCTTTACAAGATTTGGTACACCTTGAGCTATTATCAGTGATGAGGGATCTCACCTTGATTGAAGCTAGTTGTTAATGCTTTACAACAATATGGTATAAAAAAAATATTACCACGACATATCATCCAAAAATGAATGGGGAAGCAAAAATTTCCAACAGAGAAATTAACAGATTAGAGAGAAGGTTGTTAACCCAAATCGTAAGGACTGGTTCTTAAGATTGGACAAAGCCTTATAGGTCTATCACACTACTTATAAAACTCCATTAGGAATGTCACCATTCAAGCTTGTCTACGAAAAACCTTGCCATTTTCCAACTGAGTTAAAGCATAGGCCATATTGGGCTATGAAACAATTAAACATGGATTGGGAAGCTGTTGGCAATAGAAGATTACTGAAGTTAAATGAAATGGGAGAATTTAGGGGACAAGCATATGAGAATGCTAAATTATATAAGGAGAAGACCAAGGGTTGGCATGATAAGAGGATTATGCCGCGTCAATTTGAACCAATACAATAGGTGTTGTTATTCAACTCAAGGTTAAAGTTGTTTCCTGGAAAACTGAAATCCCGATGGACAGGTCCCTTTGAAGTAACCCAAGTATACCCTAATGGAGCTATTGATGTAAAGGATATGAAAATGGGTCACATTTAAAGTTAATGGCTAGCGCTTGAAGCACTATTGGGGTGCTCATGTGAATCGGGACAAATAGTCCATTGACTTCCAAGATGTTTAACCTCAGCATCTTGATAATTTTGTTCATTTTTGCTATTTTTAAATTTCTCCTAGCTCTCTCATTTAATTTGTTTAATAATTTTTGTTTACATTGCAATGTAGGTATGAATTTCTATTTCCTTGATGATAGTAGAGAGGTTGGGCTGTCTACAAACCAAGTTGTCCCAACAGAAATTGTTACTCAAACATTAGGCCTTCATTCTTTTTAAATTTCCTTCCAATTCCCATCACACCCACGCCAGGCCATAATTACCACCTATCCTATCACCCACGTCACACCCCAATTACAACTTATGTAACACCCCTAACCCGTATCCGTTGCTAGGATAAGATTACGAAGCATTATCGAAAGTTACATTTCAAAATTATCAAAAATATAAATCATTTACTTCACAACATCAATCGTAGCAAATTTCATCAATAAAATACATATTGTCCCTTATACGAGCCCTCAAGGCCCTAAAAAAACATTAGAAACAAATGGGAACAAAATTGGAAAATATAGAATTTTTAGGGAAAAGATGAAAATTTTCAAACTGCAGGGGTCACACGACCGTGTGGCTAGGCCGTATGGACATTCAAAAGTAGGGACACACAGTCGTGTTCTAGCCTGTGTCCGTGCCCGTGTAACTCTTTGACTTGGTTCATACATCCAAGCCACGCTTTATGAAATTTATTAATTTTGACATTTTTAAAAAATTGCCGTTAAAGTTTTACTTTTATTTAACTTAGTCCCTAAGCCCAAAACATTCAAATTAACCATTTTTAATGCCAGTTTATAATAGCCAAATATTCACGGCATCCATATCAACCCAGAATTGCAATAATTTCACATCAAATCCTTAAAATTTTACTATTTTAACAATTTAGTCCCTAATCGAAAAATTCATCAAAAATCAGTTAACAGGATACTTTTAATTATCAATAACATTCTAAATTCATCATCTAACATAAAAAATCACAAGATTCATCAATGAAAACAATCAAAATCTTTAACAATTTCAAAATAGAAGGTACGAGTTAGTTGGACCTAGTTGCAATGATCTGAAAAACATAAAAATTAAAAGAAATAGGGCTAAAATGGACTTACATGCACCATCCAAAGCAAGACCGAAGCTTAAAGCTTCTCCCCTTCTTTTTCCATGGCAACCTTCAATGGTGAAGAACAAATAGGGAAGAAAACATTTGTTTTCTTTATTTTATTTTATTAAATAAACATATAAACATTATAATCAAAAGAAATTAAGCATCCAACCACCCCACAATCTTTAGGATGGCTAATTTACTCAATAAGGCCCTCCAATCATAATTCTTTAAGTAATTAACACATTTAAACTAATAGTGATTGACTTTTTTCAATTTTTACAATTTAGTCATTTTTGCTTAATTAAACTAACGAAACATTAATATTTTCAACGAAACTTTAATACCACCTTAATGAAACTCCATAAATATTTATACAATATTTTTGGCTCAATTTTATAGAAATGATGTCTCAATACCTAATTTTCTAAAACTACTTGACCTCAGGGTCATACCACTCGGACTTAATAAATCGCTTAACTAACATAAATTATCAAATCAAAAACCTTTTCAAAGTCACAATTAACTTGTAAATATTAAATAGTAATATTTACGAACTTACTCGTCGAATTTGGTGGCCCCGAGACCACTGTTTTTGACACCATTGAAAAACAGGTTGTTACAAATTACGTTGCCATCATTACTTCTACCTTTACCCTAATCTCATCATTTTTCGTCACAGTTACCCTAACTCTTTTATCTCTCAAAACTACTTGTGCCCCTTCAACAACTACAATTTTCCCCTTTCTCTTTTAAATCAACATTGTTCCTAACCCGTAACAACGACTAGATAAATTATCCCCCAAACAACTATTATACCACGAATGTTCTTCAATGTTGTAGTAGAGGAGAAGTATTAGAGCAATATATCCAAGAGACCATTTTTCCTCGAAAAAGGATTTCTTTTCAAAAATGAACCTTTTATGTGGTGTGACGTTTCCATCTTGTCTGTGGTAGAAAAACATGGTTGGAAAATCTATTGCTTGCATCTCGAGGGTGTTTCAACTAAGCTTGTTCATGAGTTTTACGTTCACACCACTTCACCCAATAACACTTTCATATATGTTTGAGAACCATCAGTGTTGTTTGATGAGGACAGCATCAACGCTCAATATGGGATCTTCGATGTATAAGACGAGTATTCTCAATTCGCTGCAACCATCACCTCTGATAGGTTGAATTAGGTGCAAGACTTTTGTGTTGAGGGAACTCAGTGGACGGTATCTAGGCAAGATTGTTTCACAGTTGAAAGGAATCTTAAAGCCCAGTTGTAAAGTTTGGTATCATTTCTTAATTATGTGATAAATCCCATTTACCCATAACTCTACAGTCTCTAAAGAGTAGATGTTGTTGCTTTAGTCCATAATGATGGGCAGAAAGATTAATGTGGGAAAAATAATCTTAAATGAAGTCTATCGTTGTGTGTTAAAAAATGTAGGGAGTGTAATAGCTCGTTTTTATTGAAATCAGAATAGTAGTTTTAGGACCACAAATCTAATGTTCAAATAATATTTTATTAATATTTTAAGGTCTACAGCATGTTAGTAGTGTCATATAAAAATTTGGTTAAGAAATTTTATCGTTTGCATGCTTAATTTGATAAAAAAATAACTAAATTGCATAAAGTGTAAAATTTGAATTCTATAAGTAAAAAGTGTCAAATCGCTATGAATTTTGAATGCGGGTGGCCTTAAATGGTAACTAGACCATTAACATTTTTACTGGAAAACTATGGACACTTATATGATGGTTTATGGTTTTAAAAGTTATTACTTAAGGTTAAATATGTAAATTAGTAAATAAATGCAATTAAAGTAAACTGACAAATGTCTCATCTTTCTAACTCATCTTCAACCAAAACTAAAGAAGGAAAAACTCCTTTGTTGTGCTCTTAAAGGTTCGACCATAGTATCCTTGCATGTAAGTGATATTTTTTGTTTTTTTTAATGATTCTATGTTTTCAGGATCGTTGTAGCTTAATCTATCTAGCCCAAGGACTATTTTACAAACTTTTGAATGTTTAGGGTTTTACCTTGAATGTTTTTTAGTTGTTTGTGATGTTTAATGGAAGAAAATGAATCTTTATTGTTAGATAAATAACTTTTGTTAAGTGATTTTAAAAATTTGTCAATTAGGGATTAAATTAAAAAATTTAAAATATTCATGGTGTAATTTGTAAATTAATGAAATGTTTGGGCCGCTATAAGCTTGTATTATATTCGACTAGGCTTGGATATAGATGAAGTTGCATGAATTTCATTGTACGATCTTAAGGACTAAGTTGTAAAGAAATCAAAAGTATAGGGCAAACTTATAATTTTGCTAAAATGTGAAATTGAGTTAAATTGAGTGGAAGGATTATTCAATTGAGCTGAATTTATTTATTTAGATCAAGATAAACCATACGGCTTTAGATCAAAAAGAAAAAAAGTTTTGGATTAGTCAACTCCATTTTATACGTTTATCATCGAGGTAAGTTCGTACATTTAAGTTTTGTTTTCATTTCATGATTTGAATGCTCTTATTGTATAATATTAAATTGAGTGTTGAGGGAAAAATCCAACAGCATAACGGGAATCACTGAGGAACGAAAAGGGTTAGCTTTGGCTATCAAATACGAAAAGAGGTAGCTTCGGCTATTGGTTACGAAAAGGGATGGTGACGACCATCCACAAACCATCTAGCTACGAAAAGGGATTGCTTCGGCTATTGATCTATGAAAAGGGATAGCTTCGGCTATCAAAGTATGAAAAAGGATGGTGACAACCATCGAACAATGGAAAGGGATGGTGACAACTATGAAAGTATGAAAACAGATAGCTTCGGTGTCGAACTATGAAAAGAGATAAATTCAGTTATTGAATTGCGAAAAGAGAGGTATCAACCATCGTATTATTACCTCGTGTGAGCTTCGGTAAGAGCTTTCAATGTAAATTACATTAGTTTGATGAAGGTAGGTAGTGTTTACCTTATGAAAATTGAAAGTATGAATATACATATATAAGTATTTGAGTTAGTTTTCTCATGTTGGATTGGATGATATCTATTTTGTCATTGCATATTATATTGGCAAGGTTAGATGGTATTTGTTATGAACTTACTAAGCAAGATATGCTTACTTTGTGTTTATTTTTCTATGTTTTGTAGTTAATTGGAAACTTGTTTGTTTAAAAGTCATCGAAGATCTATCTAACGACTCTTTCGGTACTTACGGATGTTTAATTTTGGTCATAATGGCATGTATAGGTATTTTGGCTAATGTTGGCCATTATTTTTGGTTGTTGAAATGACCATTTGGTTTGGCTTGAATCATGCCATTTTTGGTGTAATAGATATAGTTTTGGCATGTAAATATTAGCTTAAGAATAGTTGATGTTTGGCTTCTTATATTTGAAAGATGGTTAAAGGTATGATATGGTAAATATGCATATGTTAGGTGTCTTATGAGCTATGTGAATGTGGTGATTTGGCACATTAGTTATAATTGAATTTATATGACTACTTGGAGCTAAATCTTGAATGGATTATTTAGTACCTATTTGGTATGTTTTTGGTTGGGAAAACAAATGGTACAATATGGTATAAACTTGGTTAAGCATTAGTTAAACAATTGACCAATTTGTGTTTATATTGGTACATGTTTTAAATGTTGTTATTTGAGGTAGCATTGGGCATATTGGTTGTATGAAATTATACCATTTTTATATAGTTTAATTATGTATGATTGGTGCCTTGTTATGGCTTTGTGCACATGTGTAATTTTGGTTGTAGATACATGCATATTTGGGTGAGAAAAATGGCTTGTAAATGCCTTTTTTCGTCCACATGGGCAGAGACATGAGCATGTGTAGTCGTGTGTGAAACACGGCCGTGTGTCCTCTATAGCTTTCGAAGAGTTGCAAGTCAGGATGTTACACGGCCTAGCACACAGCCTAGTACACAGGCGTGTGAGGTTATTTCGAAGTGTACACGGCTTGGCACACGGGCGTGAGGCTTGGCCGTGTAACCTAAGTCAATGAGTTATACGAGCACACACAAGTTAGGAGATGGCCATCTGTCCCTACTTCGAATGCCCACACGCCTAGACACACGGCCGTGTGACCCCTACAACTTGAAAATTTTTACCTTTTTCCAAAAAATTCTATAAGTTTACGATTTAGTCCCGACTTGTTTCTAACGCGTATTTATGGCCTCGAGGGCTCGTTTAAGGGAGAAATGTATGTTTTGAATTGATTTTGATGTATTTACTGATATGACCTAAAAATTTCAAAATTTATGTCCGTTTGATTTTAAAACTTTGGTAATGCTCTGTAGCCCTGTTCTAACGACGGATACAGGTTAGGGGTGTTACATTTATTGGCATCAGAGCTACAGTTTAGTCGATTCTCGAACTAAACATGGCATGTACGTGTCTAGCTATACTTGCCATTATTACCTATGATAGTGTGATATCTCCTAATTTTTTAAAATATATTTTCATATAGTACTAACATCCAATCGAGCTGACTCTGACGAAGTTGAAAGTAACGCCCAAGCCTTTGTTCTAGGAGTAGCGTCAAGTGGTTCGAGGCCCCGTATCTAAGGGCCAGATAGAAGAAGCTAAGGAAGCTTT
Organism: Gossypium hirsutum; assembly: GCF_007990345.1. Classification (NCBI taxonomy): domain Eukaryota; kingdom Viridiplantae; phylum Streptophyta; class Magnoliopsida; order Malvales; family Malvaceae; genus Gossypium; species Gossypium hirsutum. Next base: position 39,652,228 of record NC_053434.1, on the reverse strand, counting down.
CTTACAAATGATGAGTGAATGGTTTACCGAGTTCGTATGGATGAGCCCAGCGGATCAACGACCTCCACCCCCATTTGTTTCTCAATCAGTTCCCGTTGTTTCTCAAGGCATGGAAATAGTACGAACTAATAAGCCGCTAGTCGACAAAATTTGCAAATATAGGGTTGAATAATTTCGAGCTACAGTCGATGATGATCCTGAGGGAGCTGAGTTTTGGTTAGAGAATACTATCCGAGTTTTTGATGAGTTGTCTTGTACACTAGCTGAATGTGCAAAGTGTACAGTATCTCTACTAAAAGATTTGACTTATCAATGGTTGAACAAGTTGACTTTTGTGGTGCCAAGAGAGTAGATCACTTGGTAATTCTTTCAAACCGAGTTCCGAAAGAAATATATAAGTCAAAGATTCCTTGATCAGAAGCATAAAGAATTTCTTGAGCTTAAGCAAGTCCGTATGACAGTGTCTGAGTATGAAGGAGAGTTTGTTCGATTGAGTAAATATGCTCGAGAGTGCATTCCGACTGAGAGTGTAATGTGTAAGCGGTTTGAAGATGGATTATATGAGGATATAAAGCTCTTAGTCGCGATTCTTGAGCTGAAAGAATTCGTTGTTGTAGTTGACAGATCACATAACGCTAAGGAGCTTAGAAAAGAGAAAAGAAAAGTCGATTTTGAAGCTAGAGATTCACGAAAAAGGTCACCCAGAAATTCATATCAATCACACTCAAAGAGATCAAAGGAATACCATAACCGTTCAATTGCTTCAATGGGTTATTTTGATAGAGATCAAGGAAAACATTATGCAGGTTCTAAGACGCAAGCTACGTTTGTGGCTAGCGGAGTTAGTGTTAAGGATAATAAACCTGATTGTCAATGGTGTGGACGTCGATATTTTGGCGAGTGCAGAGCCAAAGAAAGGGCGTGTTTCAATTGTGGTTTATTTAAGCATTTTATTCGTGATTTCCCAGAAATATCTGAGAAAGAAAAGGTTCAAAATGTGTGACCCAGTAAACTGCCACGAGTGGTAGACCACTTCGTAATCCTGGAAACACGAGTTGTTGCCATGGTGGAACAAAAGACTAGTATGAGATCTGAAGCACGAGCACCAGTTAGGGCTTACGCTATTCGCACACGAGAGGAAGCTTCTGCGCCAGATGTTATTACAAGTACTTTCTTTATTTTTTATACTAATGTGATTGCCTTGATTGATTCAGGATCAACCCACTCGTTCGTATGCACGAATTTAATGTCTAGGAAGAATTTATCTGTTGAGTCCACTGAATTCATGGTAAAAGTGTCGACCCTCCTAGGTCAGCATGTATTAGTTGATAAAGTTTTGCAAGAACTGTCTGTTAATGACTTAGGGTTATAGTTTTTTAACTAATTTGATGTTGTTGCCATTTAATGAGTTTGATGTCATTTTGGGCATGGATTGGTTAACTCTACATGACACTTTTGTAATTTGTAGACGAAAGCTTATTGTATTAAAATGTCAAAATGGTGAGATGCTTTGTATTGAATCTAAAGGTGTGAGTGGTTGTCTATGGTTATTTCAGCTATGTCAACGCAGAAATTTGTGAGGAAAGGTTGCAATGCTTACCTTACATGTGTTAGATACTAAACTATCTGAATCTAAGCTTGAATTAGTGTCGGTGATTTGCGAGTATCCCGATGTGTTTCTAGAGGAGTTACCTAGATTACTGCCAATCGGAAAACTTGAGTTTGCTATTGAACTAGTATCGAGAACATCACCGATCTCGATAGCACCGTACAGAATGGCTCCTACTGAGTTGAAAGAGTTGAAAGCACAGTTACAAGAATTGACAGATAGGGGTTTTGCTCGACCCAGCTTTTCACCTTGGGGTGTATCGATTGTTCGTTAAGAAAAAGGATGGATTGATGAGATTATGTGTTGACTACCATCAGCTTAACAAGGTTACAATCAAGAACAAATACCCACACCTCGAATTGATGATCTATTCGATTAGTTGAAAAGTGCCATAGTATTTTTGAAGATTGATATTTGTTTTGGCTATTATCAGCTTCGAGTCAAAGATTCTACCGAAAACTGCATTTAGAACTAGGCACAGACACTATGAATTTCTTGTGATGTCATTTGGTTTAACTAATGCACCTGCACTATTTATGGATTTGATGAATATAATTTTCAGATTGTATTTAGACAGATTTGTAGTGGTACTTATTGACGACGTTTTGATCTATTCTCGAGACGGTTCCAAGCATGATGAGCACTTGTGAATTGTTTTGCAAACCCTACGAGATAAACAACTATTTACTAAATTTAGAAAATGCGAGTTTTGGCTCTGAAAGGTTAGTTTTTTGGGACACATAGTATCGGTTGAAGGCATCAGAGTTGATACAAGTAAAATTTCTATAGTTGTTGACTGGAAACCACCGAGAAGCGTATCTAAAGTTATAAGTTTTCTGGGATTAGCTGGTTATTACAGAAGATTCGTAAAAGGGTTTTCAATGATAGCTACACCGATGACACGACTTTTATAGAAAGATGTAAAGTTTGAATGGTCCAAGAAATGTCAGCAAAGTTTCGATCAATTGAAAGCACTGTTGCCTAGGCACCAGTTCTGGTTCAGCCTGAATCGAGTAGAATTTGTGATTTTTAGCTATGCATCATTAAATGGTTTAGGTTGTGTTTTGATGCAGGAAGGCAAGGTGATAGCTTATGCTTCCTGACAGTTAAAGCCGCACGAAAAAGAACTATCCAACTCATGACCTAGAGTTAGCAGCTATTGTGTTTGTGCTAAAATTTGGCTACATCATTTATTCGGTGAAGAATGTCATATATTTACCTATCACAAGGGTTTGAAGTATCTAATGTCGCAGAAAGATTTAAATCTGAGAAGCGCAGATGGCTCAAGTTGTTAAAAAATTATGAGTCGATCATCGATTATCATCCGGAGAAAGCAAACGTAGTTGCTGATGCTTTGAGTAGAAAGTCTTTGTTTGCTGTGCGAGTGATGAATACGCGATTGACATTATCTGATGATGGCTCGATCTTAGTTGAGTTGAAAGCTAGACCGATGTTTTTACAACACATCTGTGAAGCTTAAAAGTGTGATGACAAGTTGCAAGCTAAACGAGCACAGAGTGAGTTGACTTCTGATTCAGAATTGCAGATAGGACCCGATGATTGTTTATTGTTCAGAGGTAGAATTTATGTACCGAAGAATCTAGAGCTCATTGAAAAATCTTATACAAAGCTCATAATAGTAGCTTGTCTATTCATTCAGGAAGTAATAAGATGTATGATGATTTGAAGCAGATATATTGGTGGCCGGGAATGAAACACGAAATTTTGACTTTGTATCTAGATGTTTAGTATGTCAACAATTAAAAGCTAAACATTAGGTACTTTCGGGACTGTTACAGCCAGTGATGATACCAGAATAGAAATGAGATCGAGTTACTATAGACGTCGTATCGGGTTTACCCCTATCTCTGAGAATGAAAGATGCAATTTGGGTTGTTGTTGATCGTTTGATGAGGATTGTACATTTTATTCTGATACGTACAAATTAATCCCTTGAGAGATTAGCTAATTTATACGTTTATGAGATTGTTAGGTTACACAGGGTACCAGTTTCCATCATTTTGGATAGAGATTTGTGGTTTACGTTACGGTTCTGGAAAAAGTTACAAAAAGCTATTAGTACGCAGTTGCATTTTAGCACTGCATTTCATCCTCAGATCGATGGTCAGTGTGAGCGAGTAATTTTAATACTCAAGAATATTCTCCGTTGTTGCGTATTAGAGTTTAAAGGAAGTTGGGAAAATATTTTCCGTTGGTTGAATTCACGTACAACAACAGTTTTAATCGAGCATTAAGATGGCACCGTATGAGGATTTGTATGGTCGTAACTGTTAAA